>NC_056728.1:948111418-948129729 GCF_019279795.1 Protopterus annectens
CTTAAGCTGAGCCATTCCAAAACTAATTTTCTTCTGATGAAGCCATTCTTTTGTTCATTTGGATGTATGCTTGGGCTCATTGTCATGCTGAAAGGTGAAAATTCCTCTTCATCTTTCTAGCACACGCCTGAAGGCTATGTGCCAAAAGTGACTGGTATTTGGAACTGTTCGTAATTCCCTCCACCTTGACTAAAGCCCCAGTTCCAGCTGAAGAAAAGCAACCCCAAAATGCATCATACTGCCACCACCATGGTTCACTGTGGTGATGATGTTCTTTTGGTGATGTTGTTTTTGCACCACATGTACCTTTTGGAACTGTGGTCAAAAAATTCAATCTTGGTCACATCAGATCATAACACATTTTCCCACATGCTTTTCAGAGACCTGATGTATTGTTTTGCAAATTTTAGCCGGGCCTGGATGTTTTTGCGTGCAAGAAGAGGCTTCCATCTGGCAATCCTACCCCATAGTCCAGACATATGGAGAACATGGGAGATGATTGTCACATGTAGTACACAACTAGTACTTGCCATTAATTCCTACAGCTCCTTCACTGTTGCTGTAGGTCTCTTGGCAGCCTCCCTGACAAGTTTTCTTCTTGTCTTTTCATCAATTTTGGAGGGATGTCCAGTTCTTTGTAATGTCACGGTTGTTCCATATTTTCTCCACTTTTTGATGACGGTCTTCACTGTGTTCCATGATACATCCAATGCTATGGAAATTTTTTGTACCCTTCTCCTGACTGATACCTTTCAACAATGAGATCCCTTTGATGCTTTGTAAGCTCTCTGCGAACCATGGCTTTTGCTGTAGCATGCAAGTGAGTAAATGTCAGGAAAATCCTACTAGGACAGCTGACTTTATTTGGGGTTAATCTGAGTCACTTTAATTGATGCAGGTGTGTACCCAAGAAGACTGAATGCTGTAATTAAATCAAAAGGTGCTTCAAAGTATTAGTTTAAGGGTGTGCACACACAACAAAGTATTAGTTTAAGGGTGTGCACACTTATGCAACCAGTGTATTGCATGTTTTTTTATTTTGTATATTTTTCCCCTAACAGATTTGTTTTTCAATTGAATTGTACAGGATATAGGTCACATTAAAGGTGGGAAAAGTTTTGAAATGATTTATTGCGGTCTCTTTTTTATATCACAAAAACCTGGCATTTTAACAGGGGTGTGTAAACTTTTTATATTTGCTGCATATATTAATGGGAAGTACTTACTCTGTAAGGCATGGCAGCAGTACCATGATCACAGAAGTAGTTGGATACTTTCCTTGCCATTAAATCTTACTGAAGAGGAGGATTTGGAGCTCAGTGCTCAGCTCATGGGATGACTTTAGCAATTAACCTTTACAGGACAGAGTTTCACTCCTTCTTGACCAAAGGAAGACAACTGATGAATGGTCTCTCAGAACAGGAGAGGATTTGAATGACATTTTTAATAGGTTTACTAAAGACTTCTCACTATAACGTTGACTTTCTAACAACGTCAGGCTGGTTAAAGTACTTTACAACTAAATTTAAGTTGTGGTCACTTAAAAGGCTAACAAACTTCAGTGAACTGTGGCCCCTGAATATATATATATATATATATATATATATATATATATATATATATATATATATATAAAATAATCTCCTATCACTAAGATGTTACTTCTTTGCTTTAGTTGCATCGGCACAGTTAGAAGCTTTGGTGCCTAATATGACAGTGTGGAATCAATGCTGCCTTAGTCCCTGGATTTATATTGTGTTTCCTAGTAAGAGCAGTTGGAGCAGAACAGACTACCTCAGACTTTATCTGGGTAACTTACATTTCAAATATAGTGGCCAAGTATTTGCTCTTCCTTTTTCCTTTAAAAAAAGAAACCTGGTAAGTCCACTGGACATACAGTTGGTGTACAAGGGTGACCTGGGAGTAATTTCTGCTTAAGTGACATACTCTTAGTCACACAGCAGGCAAGCACAAAGATGCAGTACCTAACTTTTGGTTAAAAGTATTAACATCTTTGCATGAGGATTTAGCCATGAGTAAGAACTATTTATATGTGCACCCCGAACAGACACCACACTGGCTAACAGGCAAAACAATGCTCTTACTTAACAGTGAACATGCAAGCTAACCTAAAAATTATAGACCAATAACTTGCCTTCCGACGACGTATAAACTATACACGAGAATTGACGCTGACAGAGTTTATAGTCATTTAGAAGAAAACTCAATTATGGCAGTAGAACAAAAGGGCAATAAAAGAAAGTCATATGGAACAAAGGATCATATGTTGTTAAATAAAGTTATAATGGAGAACTGTAAAAAGGGGAAGAATATAAGTATGGCATGGACTGACTACAAAAAAGCATTTGATAGTATCCCACATTCATGGATAAGAGTGTGCTTAAAAATGTATAAGATATACTCTACACTGATTGACTACATTACTGCAACCATGAAACAACGGCAGACTACTTTGTAATTAAGCCATGATAAAGGACAGTTCATCATCCCAGGGATAAAAATTCAAAGGGGAATATTCCAAGGTGACTCCCTGTCACCAATGCTATTCGGCCTTGCCATTAACCCATTAAGCTGTTTACTTAACAGCTTAGGCCATGACTATAATTTGGCTCCTAGAAAACAACAAAGTCTAATTACTTCTCATCTTCTCTGTCGATTATTTAAAACTGTATAACTAATCAGATGAGGAACTGAAAGCACAGCTGCAGGTTGTCAAAACTTTTTCAGATAATATTAGAATGTCATTTGGTTTTGATAAATTTGTAAAAGCAACCTTTAAAGCATGAAAACCGCAGCACCAAGAAAAAATCAGTTTGGGACAAGAATGTGATATAAAAGAATTTGAGCAAGAGAGAGTATATAAATACTTGGAAACTGATGAAGGAACAGTAATGAAACATGAACAAATGTGAACAAAACTTAGGAATACTTTAGAAGACTTAAATTAATCCTGATAACAGCACTGACATCTCGGAAAAAGAACCAATCTATAAATCAATTTGCTCTTCCTGTCCTAACTTACAGTTTTGGAGTGATTGACTGGCCCCAAAAAGTGTTGGATAGATTAGATATTAAAACAAGAAGGATGCACTTCATGCTCACCAAATGATTTATAAAAATCAGTGAATACCAAGATTATACACTCCCCATTCTGAAGGAGGGATGGGCCTCCTTAAAACTGATTACATGTATAGATCTGCAATCGTGGGACTCCACACATCTACTGACCTCACAAGATCCAAATGTAGTGAAAGTTCTGAAACATGAGGTGAATAAATATAAGATGACTTCTCTGCTTAATTTAGCAGAAGCATATCAACATCAAGCAGGAATGGAAATCAAACCAGAAGTAGATAAAAACCAGGCAGCAAATGAATGTGCCAAAAAAACAAAAGAAAGAATATAAAGTGAAGGACCAGACGAGAAGGCAAGAAATGTGGAAAAAACAAATATAATTGCAAGTATAGAAAACTTCTGGAAGAACCTCATGTTGATCAGGCACAAACGCAGGAATGGTTAAGGAGAGGCGAATTCAGACTAAGAAATGAAAGGCTAATACTGGCAGCCCAAGACAGTGGGCTACGTATACACTGGTTTACAAAGTCCATTGAACATGTGGGAAAAACAGAAAAACGTAGGTTTTGTAAAACCAAATTGAAAGTCACACACCTTGTTGCTGGTTGCAACACACTAATGGCAGAAGGACTGTATACTGAAAGACATAATAAATGTGGCAAGACTGTTGCACTGGGGATTGTGCAAACATTATAGTATTGAAGTGGCTGAAAAAAGTACAGTTTTGTACCTACCATAAATGTAGATGTCCGATAGATATGCAACTGCAGTCATAACATATGGGTTTGTCCTGCCTCAGGCAGCCCTCGGTCGGCCGAATTCCAAAGTCTGGGTCCGGCATCGGCTGGTGTCACCTCCTCTCTGACGTCACAACGGCTGGAGTATAAAGGCATCGGCCGACGCCATCTTCTTCAGTGTTTCTTGCCCCAGATGTCAGGTGCCCACTTAGGAAGGCTAAATTTTGTAAATGGATAAAAAATAATCCCAAGCATGCACAACAGTAATAAACAGATACACCATATGAGATACCCCCAGCTGAAGGGAAGAGGGGTAGTGACCCAAAAAAGAAGGATACAGAGGGGTAGGAGGGTGGGAAAATCCGACTGCAGTTGCATATCTATCGGACATCTACATTTATGGTAGGTACAAAACTGTACTATGTCCTTCAAGAATGCAACTGCAGTCATAACATATGGGTTGAATACCATAGCCAAGCTGGGGGTGGAAGGAACTATGATAAGGATGGTGTAGCTATAATCCCCTGCAGGACTGCCGAAGCAAAACCTGCTTGGGATCTGGAGTATAATGGTAGGTGGTAGTGCTTGGTAAATGTATGCACGGAGCTCCATGTAGCAGCCTCTAAAATGTCCTTTGTTGCCACTCCTCTTAGGAAAGCTGTGGAAGTGGCTATAGCTCTGGTGGAGTGTGGCCTAATATTGGCTGGCACATCTTTTCCATGAAAAGAATAGCAGAATCTGATGCAGTGTCCAATCCATTTTGAAATTGTTTGTTTGGAGATTGCCTTTCCCTGTACTCCAGCAGCATAAGCTACAAACAGCTGGTCAGACTTTCTGGTGGTCTTAGTTCTGTCCAAGTAGTAGCGTAGTTGCCTGTGCATGTCCAAAGTATGCAGTAGTTTTTCCCCCCTATTTTGAGGACTGGGGAAGAATGTAGGCAGATGAATTGCTTGATTTAGAGACACCCTGGAAATAACTTTTGGCATTAATGTAGGATTTGTTCTTAGGGGGAGACTGTCTTGATGAAAAATGAGGAAGGGGGGCACTGCCATGAGTGCCTGTATCTCCGAAACTCTTCTTGCAGAAGTGACTGCCAATAAGAAGGCAGTCTTCCATGAAAGAAATTGCATTTCTGAGGATGCTGCTGGCTCAAAAGGAGGAAGAGTTAGTTTTTCCAACATGTAGTTGAGGTCCCATGCAGGTACTGGTTGTTTTCTGGGAGGTTTGATGTTCTTTATCCCTCTTAAAAACTGTCTTAGCAGAGGATGCGAAAACACTGGAGGGTCACAGTTGTATTTTGCTGAGATTGCTGAGGCATGAATCTTTATTGAGGAGTATGAGAGCCCAGTATGAAACAGTTCTGCCAAGTATTCCAATATCTGAGGTATACTCAGTAGTTCTGTGTCCTGACCCTTTTTTGGCATTCCAGATGCTGAATCTTTTCCACTTGGCTGAATAGGTTTTTCTGGTGGAAGGTCTGCGTGCTTCCAGCAAGATCTCTTGAACAGATTTGGAAAGAGAGCTAGGTGTTGAAGTCATGGAAGTCTCCAGGCTGTCAGATGCAATGTTTTCAGGTCTTGATGTACAGTCCTGTAATTGTGTTGCGTTAGGAGCAGGGGCCATAGGGTCAGAGACCATGGTTTGGTCCGAGTAATGGTCAATAGCAGAGGGTACCAATGTTGCCTCGGCCAGTCTGGCGCTATCAAGATGCCTGTTGGTTGTTCTGCCTTTATTTTCAGTATCACCTTGGTCAGCAAAGGCAGAGGGGGGAATGCATAAATTTTTAGAGAATTCCAGCTGAAGGAGAGGGCATCCGTCTTCCAAGCTAGAGGGTGATGAGTCCTTGTGCAGAACTTTTCCAGGTGATGATTTAGGTGGGAAGCAAAAAGATCTACATCCGGTATTCCCCATGTCCTTGTCAGTTGAGAGAAAATGTGAGGGTGCAACATCCATTCGTGTGGATCCATGAAGTTCCTGCTCAGATTGTCCGCCAGTACATTGTCCTTGCCTGGTACAAACTGGGATTGTAAGTGTATCTTCAGGCTCAGGGATTTTTCCCAGAGAATCATTGTTAGTCTGCAGAGGGGATAAGAATGCGAGCCTCCCTGTTTATGTACCACATGACAGTGGTGTTGTCTGTCCTTATTAGCAAATGTCCTTCTTGTAGTGATTTTTCGAAAGACTCGATGGCATGCATCACTGCCAACATCTCCTTTTGGTTTATGTGCAGATGTCTTTCCTTTGGCGTCCATAGGCCTTGAATGCATCTGCCCTCCATGTGCGCCCCCCCATCCATGGTCTGAGGCGTCTGTTGTGATCATTTGGCCTGCTTGAGGTCTGTTGAAAGACATGCCTTTGTTTAGTTGACTGGCTTCAGCCCACCATAGAAATTCCTTCTGCAGGCATGGAATAAGTGGGATTATGTCCTCTAGGCTGTTGCTGTGTTGAGACCATAAGTTTTTTAAATACCATTGCAGCTTTCTCATATGAAGTCTTGCCAAAGGTATCAGAAGAATACAAGATGCCATGAAACCCAGGGCCTGCAGGATTTTTCTTGCAGTCAGCTGGGAAAGCCTTGCTAGGTCTTTGTCTTTGAAATACTCTGGTAAATGCTGCTGTTTTTCCTCTGTGAGGTAGGCCATTTGTGTTTCCGTGTCCAGTTTGGCTCCTAGGAATGTAAGCTGTTGGGATGGTAGTAATTTTGACTTTTGAATGTTGACTGTGTATCCCAAGGCCTGCAGTAGATGCATGACATAGTCCAAATGCCCTTTTAAGGTTTGTTTGTTGTCTGCTTGTATGAGGCAGTCATCCAAGTAGGGGTATATTTGAATCCCCTGCAGTGTGCCACTACTGATGCCAGGCATTTCGTGAACACTCTGGGCGCAGTAGACAAGCCAAACGGCAATGCTGAGAATTGATAATGCTCTGTTCCTGCAAGAAATCTGAGGTATCTTCTGCAGCTTTGTCTGACTGGGACATGCAGGTATGCCTCCTTGAGGTCCAGAGTGACCAGCCAAGACCCCTTGCCCAGCATGGGAAGAAGCTGCTACAACGTCAGCATTTTGAACTTTGGCACAATAAGAAAGGTGTTTAGATTTGACAAGTCCAGTATGGGTCTCCATTTGTTTTCTTTTCTTGGAACAAGGAACAGTCTTGAATAAAATCCCTGGCCTTGCTCCTGAGGAGGAACCCTTTCTATTGCTTTTATACTTTGTAGCTTGGAAACTTGAGAGAGCGCCTCTGCCCTTTGATAATGTGGCAGGTTTGGCAAGCCTTGTCTTATTGGTAATGTGTGGAAGTGGAATCTGTAGCCCTTGTTTATCAAATCTAGAATACAATTGTCTTTGGTTAAGATATGTCAGTTTTGTGAGAATAAGCCTAGTTTTCCGCCCAAAGGTGCTTCTCTTTGAGCCTTTGTAGGCGGTATGAAAGTGAAGTAATTGTGATTGTCCCTGTGGTGCAGCTGAACTGTCTGCGCCACTTCTTTGGTTTGGAGGTTGCCATTGGCGGCCCCTGTAAGATCCTCGGTGTTGTCCCCTACCCCTGGCTCATCTGCTTTTTCCCCTTTGAAATTTGTCAGAGCCGGGGAAGGAACAATTCTTTGAAGGATAGTTTCTGCTGAATCTGGGTGGCTGAACCTGAAGGAAATCCTTTACTGACTGTACTGACTTTGCTTTTTCCTCTATGGATTTCAACACATCTTGTGCAGTAGCACCAAAAAGCTTTTGTTTCTCCAAAGGTGCATCCAGTAACTTTACTTTAACATGGTCAGGCAAAGATTGATCCTTCAACCAAGCATGTCTACGTATTACAGCCCCAGTCATAGCTGCCCTACATGAAGCTTCCAGTGCATCATAACCACACTGCAGAAAATGGTTATTAACCTGCTGAGTGCTATGTATATGATCCTGCAGTGACCTTTTATCAAGAGGCTCAGAAGAGGCTACCTTTTTCTGTAAATCATCCAGGAGAAAATCTTGGTACTGAAACATGTGAAAAAGGCAGTTAAGAGACCTCATGGCTAGGGTAGTGGAGGTGTACACTTTTTTACCCCATCTCTCCAGGGACCTAGCTTCTCTGTCAGCTGGCAGTGGGTTTTTGGCAGAGGAGGAAGCCACTCCCTTGGGGCCCTGTGAAATAGTTTCTAGATCCACAGAGTGGGCCTTAAAAAGGTGCTTGTGAGTGTCAGGGACCCTATAATATCTGTCCGGCTTGACAGGAGCAGGGGGAAGAGTCTCAGGGTTGGCACTGGAGTCAGATAATACATCATCCAAAACATCCATAACTGGAGGGATAGCCAGTGGTCTGTGCTGGGGGAGCTTGAGGAAAGTACGAAGCCTTTTCCTGGAGTCAGAGAATTCCTGACCCTGCCCATTGAAAATGTTCTCTCATGGAATGCAGAACTTCCCCAAAAGAGAAATCCTCTGGAGGGGAGGCTGAGGGAATAGATTCCTCAGCATCAGAGTCCTAGTAGGCCTGGAAGGGTTCTTCTTGAGTGTCAGAGAGCTCAGAATCCCCAGAGGCTTCATCCGAGGAGAGGTCGTCCGCCTGCTCAGTTCTAGGCCTTTTCTCTGCAGGTGGCTGAGAACCCCTGTCCGGATGAGGCTGAGACCCCCTGATAAGGGAAATAAGATCTGCAGCCAGAGACATGATCTGCTTATCAGAGGAAGGGGCCTGGGCAGGCTTAGGATGGGCCTTGGCCTGACTGGCGGCCTTAGCATGTGCAAAGGCCTTGATGGACATGGAAACAGGAGGCCTAGCAGCCCCACGTGCAGGCGTTACCTTGTCCACCGGAATGGTGTCGGGTAGATCCAGAACTTCGGTTTCCGGAGGAAAATCAACAACCGGCACCAGAGAGGTCTCCGAGACCGAAGGTCGTGTTAGCGCTGTGTCGTCGGCCTGGAGCGGTAGATTCACCACTTCCGAAGGAGCCGGAGCGCTAGTAGAGGGTTTAGGAGAAACATCAGTAGTGGACGCGGGCCGAGGATGTCGGTCCCGGTCCTTGCGTTTTTTAGCAGATTGGGTTGTTGGTTGATCCGACGGCATGATATACGCAAAGGATTCACCGAAGAAGTCCTCGGCGAATTCTGCCTGGCGCCTGAGAGTGCGCTTATTAAAGCAGGCACAGGCAGCACAGGCTGAGACGTCGTGGCCTGGGCCCAGGTAGGGAAGGCAGAGAGAATGGAAGTCCTTATGAGGTATTTGTTTACCACAAGACAAACAATTATTAACTTTCTCAGTTTGTTCTGACATCGGCTGAGGCAAGAATAAATGTTCCCCAACGGGGTACTTAGCTTTTAGATGATTTTGGTACTGAAAACACAGGAGCTGACCGACCGGCACTTGCGAACTGCTTCTGCTTCGGGCACCGCGCGGCAAGAAAGACTGAAGAAGATGGCGTCGGCCAATGCCTTTATACTCCAGCCGTTGTGACGTCGGAGAGGAGGTGACACCAGCCGACGCCGGACCCAGAATTTGGAATTCGGCCAACCGAGGGCTGCCTGAGGCAGGACAACCCATATGTTATGACTGCAGTTGCATTCTTGAAGGACATCACTGGAAACATGAACAACAAAGCATCATAGAAAATGATGTTTATATCACATGTGATCACCCATTACCAACAGTCCAAAAAATAGTTGCTAGAAAACTGGATATAGTGGGTCCAAGAAAAGAAGACAAAAGTACCACTGATCATTGAAATTGCCACACCCAGTGACTACAGTGTCTTGCATACAGAGTCACAAAGTCATAAAATATCAGGATCTGCAGGCAGAAATGTGAGCAATGTGGAAGAAAGATACTCAGATAATTCCAATAGTACTAGGAGCAACGGGTCTTATAAAAAATAATTTACAATCGTATTTGGGTATGTTACCAATACATGTAAATCCATACGAACTGCAGAAGCAATTATTGCTCGGCACATTGCAGGTGCTGATAAGAGCACTACTGGCTGACAAAGATTGAAACAATACTAATTTCATGAACTTTAATTATATTTTGACTTAGGAATGGGGTTCATTCCCGTCATGGTATTAGAAACCCAAAAGACTTGGAGAAATTAAAAAAAAAAAAAAAGGCATGCAGGATCTCTGGAAACAAACTCAGGTTGTTGCTGATCTAGCTCTAACAACATATAATCTTAAATCTCTGTGGAAAAAAAAAACAGTAAAATGAAAGAATTGTATTCTCACTTTCAGTTGTGTGAGGTTACATGACAACAGTGTCATTATCATACACAGTTTGGAAGATTATGGAAAGAATGCTTAAACTTCTTTCACCATAAGCCTGCTAAAGGCCATTCTAGTCTCTGTACTGTAGTAAATATTACCAAAACAGTATGGTGCCTGGCACTGCTTTTAACTTCTTTGCTCAAAAAAAGCTGGATAAAGCCAAAAATAACAGGGGGGGGGGTTCAAAATTAGGAACAACTTTAAGTATTACTCTTGTTCAGTTAAAATGTTAATAGAACAAAAGGGTTTGCTCAACACAGACTTTCTGAACAATAACACGTATGAAAGTCTAATGTTTCTTATTACTGACTGTACTCCTCAGGGACTTACCAGAAAATCAAAATGTTTACAAGAGATAACAAAAATGAGGCAAAATCAGGGATGTTTGACAAAATCAGGGATAGCCGAGAGGTATGGTGTCCAGTTTGCACTGCGTTTGTCTCTTGCTGTCACGGTGGTAAATATGATGCCTAGTTGGTTAGAATGTCATCCAATCAGGGAAGCAGGATAAGTAATAAACCCAATTTGAGACCATGCCCTTTAACTGGAAACAGTCGAGAGCAATTAGTAGTGTGCTACAATGATGCAACTACGGCATATCACCAGAGATCAGGAAGGTGACTTGTGACTTGAGGTACAAAGTGCTACCTGGTGCACTTTCCAGCATGACATACCACCCTGCTTAGGGAACAATTCTAAATGCATTATCCATTATACAACAGACATGGGAGGCGAATTACATATGTGATTAATCAAGATGCATCAGTTTAAGAAATGCAAATGATGCAGGGGACTAGTGCACAAATGAGGCAGAGAAGCAAATAACCGTCTTACAGTTTTATTTCCTTACTTTACAGATCAGGGAACTGGACCACCTGGGCTTCTTTTTAGTCATAACGTACAGTAATAATGAAATCATAAAATAAATGAAACAAACCAACCTATCCAGGTTCAAAAACATGGCAAAAGAAGAGTTTACAAAAACTTGGCTCTGTTCTTGCACTTTCCCAGGCTAGACTATCTTGCCTTTAACACGCCTTAATTACCCCTGTAGGCTTCAAAGCAAATTCTCAAATAAAATGTCCTGGTGTTTAATATCCCTTTGCCCTTTCTAACATTTCTACTGACTACATACCACCTGACAATTTTTCCCTCCAGCATAATTCTACGTCCAAATCACTACCTTCTCCATCTACTTTAACTTCACTACAACTTATTTTTCTCATCATCACCTAACAAATGAAAACACTATTCACCTTTCCTCACCTACTCTCTGCTTTCTACTTTTGCCAACTCCTATCTGTTTTATCTCCCACACCACCTGTCTCTTATTCCTCTTACTTATAAATGTAAAATTATAATTTGACATTTTAAATGTCACTGCATAAACTAAACTTTATTAATATGTGGTCCCACAGACACTCAAAAAAAGACAGTGCCATACACAACTCTGAAAATCATAGTGGCCCCGCTTCCAAGCCCATAAGGCAACAAACCACACAGCCAGACATTCTAGTTATTGGGGATTCCATTGTAATACATATTGATGTCCCCCTTGCCAGGCTTAACAGAAGATCATCACAGTGAGCTGTCTGTCTGCAGCCAGGATCAACTAGATCACACATGCACTTAGGTCTTTAAACCATAAGTACCAGAATGACACAGTCATAGTCCATGTGGGCGTAAACTAAGATGTACCTCTCAGGACTATATGAAGATAGACATGATGGAGCTCTCTGAATGTGTGAGGGTATGAATTTCGCCTTGAGTAGCATCCTACCTTCACCAATGATGATATCACAGTACCAGCAAAAAATGACTTCAATAACTGGCTTAGTTTCTGGTGTCGCAACAAGGGGATCCAAAATGTCAGCCTGGGGAGACATGATCAACAAAGCACAAAACTTTGCCAGAAAGGCTCATCCAGACTCTGCTACACTTTGCTGTGAAGGAAAGGTTAGTTTGCTTTTATTTTTTTGTATTACTTTATTGCCTTTCTATATTTTGAATACTGTGGTTTGTTTTCTTTACCTTGTGTTTCACTTACATTCTGCTTTAACAGCATATTAAAACTTCAAAAGAGACCACAGCTCTCTCTTCTGAGTCAGGCAGAAATTAGAATTGAGTCAGGCAGAAATTAGAACTGATCAATTAAGGACTCATTCATAAGATAGAAGAGGTCACTTAAGGTTAATCATTTAACTGATGGGGTGGAGCTAGGAACTAAACCTTCTATTTAAGGGGTAAAATAAACATTTCAGAGCTTTACCGGAAAGGCTCATCCAGACTCTGCCACACTTTGCTGTGAAGGAAAGGTTAGTTATGCTTTTATTTTTTGTCTTTTGTATTGCTTTATTGCCTTTCTATATTTTGAATACTGTGGTTTGTTTTCTTTACCTTGTGTTTTACTTGCATTCTGCTTTAACAGCATATTAAAACTTCAAGAGAGACCACAGCTCGCTCGCTCTCTTCTGAGTCAGGCAGAATTTTTCCCGCCCTCCCACACAGTTACAGTTGTCTTGTTAAATACCACTGTCTTTCTACTTGCCTGCCTCTTATGTTAATCTGACCATATATCTCATTTCCTCTCTACTTTCACTGGCTTGCGTGAGTAATCACAAAATCAGTTTTGAAATCCCTCCCCTTCAACTATTTAAATTTATTGGCCATCCTACTGTATTCCATAGTACCAGAATGCAAAAGTGACCACCCTTTTCAACCCATCTTGCTGTTTTAAAAATAGTAACTCTCCACTAAATCTTAACTTTTTAAACAGGTAAAACTTAAGTTACCTAATTTCACATCTAACTTCTCTAGTGCACACTGCAGTGTGCATTTTTTTTTCATCTTAACTTTAAGCATCCCTGTGACTAGCACTTTCTCCAATACCTGCTGGAAAGCACTAGGAAGCCTTAAACTGATACAAGCACTCAACTCTCCTTGTTAATAAGGAGAAATTAATAGTAGACACTAAACAGCCTATAATTGCAAAGTACCTTGCTAAGGTAAGGGAAAACAGCTCCTGTACTTTACAAAAAAAAAATGCCAAACCAGGCATGTCCAAGGGTCAGCTTCCGATGATTTCTCCTGTCCACCTGGTGAATCTGGGCATAATGGGGCAATGCAGCAATTGCCTCATGTACACAGACAACCCTCTCCTCCTACCACCCAACACTACAACCTGTGAGAGATGCACTTACACAGCCAAAATGGAAGCAAAGCTCTCTCCACCCAAGATTGTGCTAGACAGTCAAGAGGAGAAGGTTAACACCCACACTACACCTCAAGCAACACATAGCCCTTCTAAACCCACACCACCAACACCCACATATAGCAACACTAAATCCACATATGCAGAGGCCCTTAACTGTAACCTGCCCAAGCAACAAGGACTTCTGAAGCTGAAACGCAAACAAACACCAATCACAATCAAAGTGTCACACAGTTCACAACACCAGTCTGCCACCCAACAACAGCCCCTAAGGCAAGATAATGTACCTAACACTTCAGTCATAGGTGACTCTATAGTCTGGCACACTGATGTCCCTCTCACCAGGTTGAACAAGGAGAAAATTACAGTCAGCTGCCTGTCGGGTGCCAGGATCCACCACATAATGCATGCACTCAATTCACTCCACAACAAGTACAAATATGACTCTGTCATTGTCCATGTTGGGGTGAATGACATGAGATGTACCTCCCTGGACTACATGAAGAGAGACATGGAAGAGCTCTCGGATCATGTGGCCCAGGCAGGTATGACCCTAGCCCTGAGTAGCATCCTGCCTTCGCCCAGAATGATACCACAATATAAGGACAAAAAAAGAAGTTATGTCCTTACCATAACTTTCCATGTGAGTTGTTCATCTCGCCTTTTTGTTCTTACACGTGGGTTCTGAGCCGATCCCTTGGCTCCGAGTCGGCCGCTTTTCAAGCTCAAACTCTCAGAGAAGCTCGAGACCTAGTGTATATCCCATGATACTCTACTGTAAACCCCCAGATCTAGTATGCTGCACCCGAAGACAGCCTAAAAGGAAGAAAACACTACAGTACCTACCTATCTAGGTACCTATAGATGCAGAAAGGAAAAAACAGTCTGTCCTAAGACGACAGGCTGACAAGACTGACCAAACCACCAAGGCAACCATCTTTCTCAACAGGAGGGGGAAGGTGGGAGGGAATGTAAGAACAAAAAGGCAAAATGAACAACTCACATGGAACATTATGGTAAGGACATAACTTCTTTATGTGAAGTTGTTCTATCACGCCGTTTTGTTCTTACACGTGGGTAGCGTCCCAAGCACCCTAATCCTGGGTGGCTCAAGGGAAAACATTCCTGAGCACAGTGGAACCAAAGGAAGCCCTGTCCCTGGAGGCCCTGTCCACTTTGTAATGAGTGACAAACGTGAGAGGTTTTGACCATGTGGCAGCTGCACAAATGCATGAGCTAATGACGTAGAAACAGCCCGGGTAGAATGGGCTTTGACGTTATTCGGTAATGGCTGGTTAGTGGAGGAGTAAATTAATTTAATGCAATCAGAAAGCCACTTAGATAATAGGATTTTTGACACCGCAGAACCTTTCTTGTTCTCTGCGTAAGAGACAAAGAGTTGATCCGATTGTCTGAAGTCTTTCGTTCTGTCCAAGTAGAATCTCAATTGTCTGTGAACATCAAGCTTGTTAACATATATTCCAGTCTGTTGGTATGGGGTCTAAAAAAGGTTAGGAGGTCAATGGACTGATTTAAGTTAGTTTCTGAACAGAACTTAGGAAGAAAGACAGGATTTGTCCTAAGAGACACCCTGTCAGGGTGGAAAATCAAATATGGGGGCTTGGAAGATAAAGCTTGAAGTTCGGAGACCCTACGCGCAGATGTAATGGCTACCAGAAATATAGTTTTCCAGGATAGAAACTTCAAGTCACAGGATGACGTGGGTTCGAAGGGGGCAAGCATAGATTGGGATAAAACAAGATTCAAATTCCAGGGAGAGATAGGTTGTCTGATAGGAGGTCCCTTTCAAAAAGGCTTTACATAGTCTGTAGGACATGATGTTAGACCCGTTAAACACTACATGAAAGTTAGAAATTGCAGCCAATTGAAATCTTATGGTGACAGCAGCTGCACCCTTATAGAACAAGGAAGACAAGAACTCTAAAATGGTATGAATAGGGGCAACATAAGGGTCAATGTCTTGGTTAGAAGCCCAGTGAACAAACAGTTTATATTTGCTGTTATATAGCTTCCTGGTTGACAATTTATGAGAGGAAACTATAATATGTTGGACCACGGGAGACTAATCTTGAGACCTGGCTAATATGGAAATTGGAGCAGCCAAGCTGTCAGTTTCAGGGAGATGAGGGAGGGATGAAGTACTCCCGACAAGTCAGAAGGTCTGGCACTGAGTCCAGAGTCCATGGTTCTTCCACTCGATACTTCAGTAGGAAGGGGAACCAAATCTGACGAGGCCAAGACGGGGCTATTAAAATCAGTCCTTCCCAGACTTTTGGCTTTCTGTATGAATTTGGGAATTGGCGGGAAGGCATATAGGAGGCCCGGGGTCCAATCGTGTACAAGTGTGTCCCTCGGGTTGCTCCCCAGTGGGGGATAAAAGGCAAAGTAGCTGCTGCATTTGGCATTCATCGGAGATGCAAACAGATCGCAGCAAGGCTGGCCCCATCTGCGGAAAATCCTGTCCGCCACCTGTTGTTTGAGGGACCACTCATGAGGCAACAGGATGGCCCTGCTCAGTTTGCCCGCTATCAAGTTGGATGACCCCGGGATGTGCGTTGCTATTAGAAAGCGTCTGGTGGATGTAGCCCACTGCCAAATTCTTAGGGCCTCTCAGCACAAGGGGTACGATCTGGTTCCCCCTTGCTTGTTGATGTACCAGACTACTGACATGTTGTCCGTCTGAATTGCAACTGTCTCTGGAGGAAGACAGTCGTGAAAGTGTTGCAACGCCAGGAACACCGCTCTCAGCTCCAGGACATTTATATGCAAATGTGATTCCACGCTTGATCAAGTACCCTGGACAGTCTTTCCCTGAAATAGCCCCCCCCCCCAACCTATCAGGGAAGCATCCATGGTCACTGTGGCTGTGGGTTGGGGGAGAACAAGGGGATGTCAGACTACTATATGGTCGCTATTCAGCCACCAATTGAGAGTCTTCTTGCAAAGGTTTGTTAATAGAACCTCGTGTGACAAGGGCAGTTGTTGGTAAGACCATTGTGTGAAGAGTAGCCACTGGAGTATCCGCATGTGGATGCGCCCCAACGGGACTGCTATTAGCGTGGCTTCCATTGTGCCTAATAGCTTCAGTATCTGGGACGCAGGAGCTTTGTTCTGGATCAGCAGAATGGACAACTGACTCCTTACAGATATGATTCTTGCTTGAGGCAACCTGATCCTTGAATTGACAGTGTCTAGCTCTGCTTCTATAAAGGTAATACGCCACGAGGGCGATAACGATTTTTCGCAGATTAAGGTTGTACCCAACTGGGAACATAGGTCGATAGTGTAGTCTCTTGCCTGATTAGTTGATGCCTGGAGATGGCAGTGAGGAGCCAGTCCTCCAGATATGGAAACACCTGGAATCCTAAACGTCTCAGGTGAGCCGTGACCACTGCCATACATTTGGTGAACACTCTGGGGGCTGTAGTGAGACCAAAGAGCAGGGCTCTGAATTGGTAATGACTGGCCCCCAGCCAGAAAAGCAAATGATCTCTGGCTGATCTGGCCATTTTGACGTGGTAGTAAGCATCCTTTATCTATAGAGCACATCCAATCGCCCGTTTCTAGGAACGGAAGTATCGATTGAAGCGTGACCATCCAGAACTTTTCCTTCTTGACGAAGGTGTTGAGTTTGCTGAGGTCTAATATGGGCCTTCAGTCCCCTGTTTTCTTTGGAACTAAGAAGAACCTTGAGTAAGTTGCAGATCCTATCTGGCCCGCCGGGACTGGCTGGATGACTGTCTTGTCTAGCAGGTTTTGAATCTCTATGGCTGCTAGCTTTCGCAGACTGGGTGGAACATCTGGAATACTTGTACACATGGGAGGGAGTTTTGTAAAGGGAATGCAGTAACCTCTGGAAATGATGCTTTTTACCCAAGAATCCGTTGTAATGTTTAGCCAGGTGTTTGGGTATAAAGCCAAGCGACCCCCGACCGCCTCCAGAGGAGGACAGCCAAGGCTTCCTTTCAGGAACGCTGATAGAGCTTACCAGAGAACTGCTCCCTGTCACCCTGATTTTCCGGTTCCCCTCTGCCGTTTGGACGGCGTCTTCAGTTTCTACCCCCTCCTCTGCCCCTAGAGTGGGTATCCGTAGGTGTGTTCTGGAAAGCTCCATGGGGTTTTCGGAACCACATTTTTCCACTTCGTTGCCCTTTGGGATACGGTCTAGTTGGAGTGGAGAAACTGACTCCTACAGCAGACAGAGTCTTTCCTTCTTGTTCAGACCTAGTAAGCGTCTCCTTAACTTTGGGCCCAAACAAGGCAGAACCATCGAATGGGGTACTGACGAAGGAAGATTTGAAGGCTTCCGCAAAGGCGCATCCAGAATGGTCTCCGAAGAGCTATCGCTGAGCCTGCCACCCTACTCAATCCATCGGCGGCATAAGAAATGAGCCGCATGGATGAGCTGACTATAGAATTGAGGGTGTTGAGTTGTGCAGTCACTTTCTCAGAAACTGCATTAGCTGTGTTAACCTGTAGAGCATCTCCCAGCTCTTTAAGGAGATCTCGTTGAAGGCGGGTAAAATGGGTCAGGTAGTTGAGCGATCTCATGGAAAATGCCGCAGAACTAAATATGCATTTCCCATACTTGTCCATCATCCTAGAATCCCTATTAGGAGGATGGACAGACGAAGAGGTTTCAGACATCTCTTTCTTGGTGGCTGCCACTACCACCATGGCATCAACTGGGACTCCCTTGGTAAGAAAAGCTTTGTCAGCAGGGAAAGTAATGAACTTGTTGGGCCTCCGAGGGACCAGTTCCACTGAATCAGGGGACTCCCACGCCCTTCGAGCAACCAGATCCATTAGTTCATCGAAGAGGAGTAACCCAGGAGGTGGATGGTTGAGACCCAAAGGCCTTCAGGAGTACCAATTCATCCTCTGTAGGGGCAAGGGACTGCTAATCACCCCGCTGCCTTAAGATCTCCAGTATGTCTGCAAATGAGACGACCTCTGAGGGGGATCGTGGGGACCCTTCTGATTCCTCCAAGTCTGTATCTGATGTCAGGG
>NC_056728.1:948130229-948256466 GCF_019279795.1 Protopterus annectens
TTTGGTCCACAATTTTGAAGCAGAGCTCCTCCTTATCCCAAAGTGCAAACTGGACCAATGGATGGGTAAATGGAAATTCACCCCTGGTCTGGCACCTGTCTCTGATGGACACAGGTATTCAGTAAATCACCCCTATATAAATCAAACTTTTTGGTCACATTTGGGGTGCACGGCTAGCCTAATATATACCTTTGACCCTGAAAAATATGCCTGTTAGTTCACTTACATCCACTGTTCACAAGAAGATATGAGTGCAGTGCAACAGAGCTATAACTGTACAGCAGTCCTTGGGAAAACCATGTTATAAGTCTGATGAGTCAGCGTTGGCCTTAAGTGCACTGCAAAAGCCTTTTCTGGTATTCTGGCTGACAGTAGCAGCAGCAACAGAACAATGGGGCTGTAGGAATCAGACTAAGTTTGGGATTGGGATGATGATGGCTATTTTCCACAGTTCTAGGAAAACAGCAGTACAAAGAGAAGCATTACTGACATGTTATAAAAGTATTGATTGTCAATAAAAACTGTGGACATAAATCATTACGGCTGGCTTATCATAGCTAAGAATATCATACAACTAATGATTTATTACAGATACTGAACCATCTGTAAACTAAAAACTGGTACTGAATTTAAAAATGCTCTCTGCTGAAAGACCAGTGATTCAATTGCTAGTGTGTGCAAAAAAAAGTAGAAGTAATGCATCTGAAGTAGAAGCGGATCACCACTTCATGACAAAACACAGAAAAAATAAATAAGCAAATTCTGTTGCATAAACCTAGATGGCAACAAAACTTGATGATATCCCGTGGTGGTAGACACCTAGGCCTTCCCACCTTATCAGCCTACATTTATCTACATGTCGTTTCCTGAACAGCTGACTCGACTGCTTCACACAGTCAGACTGGTTAGAGATTTGACTTCTGCTGTCTTACTACTACTCTTTACCTTCAGTATTCTGGCCTCAGGTCTCTCTCTTAGATAAGTCACAAACATAAAATAGAGCAGAGCTCCTTTATGCCTTACTATGGCCTGTCTGCATCTATCCACAGGGGAGGAGACATAGTCAGCACTGCACTGCATATCATTGCTGAATGGCTGAACTTAAGTACCAAAAGACTTTGTAATACACAAGGAGCCACACAGGTGCTACATACATACTGTCATCAGCATTTTATCCATCCATCTCTAAGCGTTTTTATGATGCTAAGCAGTTAAGTCTCCGTTTGATATTAAGGCTAACATGAAAATTACGGCATACTAATAAATGGTATATGAACAACAATTAATATATCTTAGAAAATGGGCTTACTATACATTGGCACCCTGACTGGACAGCAAGCATTCTCCAGCAGGGTATTCATGTACAAGTAATGCCCGGTGAAAAACAAGTCCGATGCTTCACTGCAGCTTTATCAAGCTGCCATGTAGCTTGGTCTGAGAAAAACAAAATGGCTGCCATTATTTTACACTCGCTAAGCAATACTTCTGCTGTTTAGCAAGTGTAATATGCCAAAAAAGAAGACAAAAAAAAGAAGTGTGTGTATGCATGTCAGTGAAAGTGAGAGCAAGCGAGTCATTATTTTACACTTGCTAAGCAGTACTTTTGCTGGTTAGCTAGTGTAAAAGAAAAAAGAAAAAAAAAATAAAGCATGTGTGAGAGACTATGCGTGTATGAGAGTAAGAGAGAAATCGATCAAGTGTGTGTTTCTGTCTGCATGTATGAGTGATTGCATGCATGAAAGCAGAGCGACTGTGTGTATGTTTGTGAGAGAGATCTAGAGAGTGACAGAGAAAGTGAGAGTGATGGGTGAGTGAATGCATGTATGTATGTAAGCAGAGGAGACTGCGTGTAAGAGAGATCGAGAGACAGTGAGACTGAATGCGTGTATAACAGCAGCTGGAGACAGAGATTGAGAGACTGAGATGGATCTTGTGCGAGTGAATGTGTGCATGAAAGCAAAGAGAGACTGTGTGTGTGTGTGTGTGTGTTTCTTTTTACAGGTTCCAAATGTAGAAACACACTGAAATTACTCCTAGATCAAGTCAATGGCTGCTTTTTTTGTTGTTTTTTTGTTTGTTAATAATATGTGTTAAAGATTTACACTGTTCTCATAACTTTATTGCAGCATCTGTAAGAGAATTGGTTATTAGCACAGTTAGATGGCATGCTATCAAGTCTGCTTTGCTAACCTGCAAACTTCTTTACTTGCAGTGAGAGAGAGAGAGAGAGAGAGAGAATGATCTCTGCCAGGCCAGCCCTTAGAGAATGTGCTCTCTAAAATTGTTGTTTTACTTATGTAATTTTTTTAAGTGCTGTTTTACTTTTTAATATATGTTGGCTGTAAAACACTTTCTCCAACATCATTAACATATACTACAGCAAGTATGAAACATTAGGCAGAGGAACTATTTTACATCAAAAAAATATTAAAAAAAATAAAATAGAACTTGAAAAAATACATTAAGTGCAACACAACAATTTTACAGAGAGCCCATTTTCTAAGCACAATAATGCCCTCCAGGGTGTGTGTTAATGTGTAATTAATGTCCTTCCAGGGGTGTAGAGGCCCTCCGTCTGTGGCGTCAGGCCTCACAACACCCCTGGGCAGGCATTAATTACACATTAACACACAATCTGTCCGGCATTATTGCTTGCTTAAACAACACTAAACAAAGGTCAAATATCAGTGCAGTTATTTTACCCATCATGTAAGCATTAAGATGAAATCTTTCAAATGCTTGCATGTAGCATGGTTTTGAAATTAATGCAAACATTAACAGGGTATAATAGATACCTAGAGGATAAAGTAGGATGCAGCTGCAGAAACACCTGAAATCATCAACTGACTAATGAAAGTGTACATGTGTGAGAGTAGCTAAAATGTTTCTCTGAAAAAAAAAATCATTCATATCTCATTTTCAAAAATTTGTTGTCACATTTCAAGACAGTCGCCCTGCTAGACACGGGTCCAGGGAAGTAAATATTGTGGGAAGAAATAGCCAGGGAATTGTTATGGCTAGGCTTGTATAGGCCCTAGGGCAGATAGCCTAGTACCATCCTATGAAACCAGGGTACCCTCTCAGAAAGGGGCTATCTAAGGAGACAATTATGTATATGAAGGGAATTGAAAAAAAAAACAGGGCATATTTATCAGCCAGTTTGTCTTTTTCACATTCAAAAAGAGGGGATGCCTTTGTCAGGTAATTCTGGTAGAGGTAGAACAGCCTCCAAGTGAGAAATACATAGACAAATATGTCTTTCATATTTTTTTTGGTTGGCTTTTGTCACTAGTTCAAAATCAAAGGACAGATGGTCTCTGAAAGATGCTATCGTGTTGGGATAGTCCATCTTAAAGGGTGCCAAAATGACTTAAGCATTTTATACTATAAATAAAATTTAGTACAATAGCGCCTGTATAAAACTGTGACCCATTTCAGACACTATATTACACCGTTTATTTCTAGCATGGCTTCAATCACTTGGACACATCTAATGCCTGCAGATCTAGTCAATCAGAAAGTAGTTATTCAAACAAGGAAGCTGATTCTTGAATTATAGGATCACAGGAGGTTACTAAGCTAATAGCCCTGGGGCTTTTACAAGTCTAGCCAAGAGTTTATCCCCAACAAAGAAACCTCAGTCAGCGCCTGTTGCCCCTGTCAATATATTGTATTAAACAAATGAAGACACAATCCAGCTTTTGATTTTTGTAGAATCATGACATACCTATTAAAGTTTTTCTGCCATTATATGAAAACATGCAAACTTGTATCATACTCTCTTCAAAAGAAACAAGTACACATTACTTAATCTCAAGGGACAAATTCATAAATATACTGGTTTGTTTGGGTAAATCTAGGACATTCACCTTCTCAATCAGGGTGCCCCCCCCCCACTAATCCTGGAATCCAAGGTCCCAGAACCCTGAACTCAAGGACATATTGGGGGATGGGGACCCCTACTTGTTGGGGGAAAGGAAGTACTGAGGTCATGGCACTGGCCACTTTCCTTTATGCCCATATGTAGTGACGTCAGATAAGGAGCCTGCCGACTTCAGGGTGGGGGGAAAATATTCTATGGTAGTCGGGATGGCCAAGGGCTTCCACAGCAGGAAATCCCACAAGTTAGGACTACAACAGTGAAACATGAAGAACATTTGCTGTACTTTAAGAATTGTAAGGAAACTGTATATTCATATGGTGCCATTATACCCGGTACCACGGCATAAAGAAAGGAAGAGTCTTCTCTATTAATGTACTGACTCCTTGTGGAAGAAAGTGCAGTAGCATGAAGGACTGTAGTGTAACTGGGTTCCCATACCATGTTGCCAGGCTTAGATGCATGCAAGCGACAGCACAGGTATCTTGTAAATGGCATTACAGACCCTGACTAGACAGTGTGTAAATGAAGATTTTAGTGGATGGTTAGGCCAATTGGAAACCTCCTAAGGCTGCCTGGCTAGCAGTCCTTTGCCTCACATATCACGGCTCCACAGTAGTAGTCATCATGAATAGCTCACGTACAATAAAGTAAATCTCAGCAAAAAAATCAGGCCCAGCAACAGGAAGATGTGGGAGCAGCGGGTAGTGTATATGGGACAGAACAAATGAGAAGAAAGGATGGAGGGAGAGCGATAGAGAGGGAACTGATGATCAACAAGCACTCCTATGAAAACTACTGGCAGTGAGTTTAATGTGATAAATTGATTCATCTTGAACAGCCTCCCCCCACAGTGCTACGAGGCTAACTTCTTTTCAAATCTGTTACTATACCTCCTGAATAAATATCTTGTGAGAATGGACATCACAACCAAAGATAATACAGTGCACTGCTTTAATAGCTCAGTCAGGAAGCAGATATTGGCTAGGATAAGCCACAAGAATATGTACAAATAAAGTTGTCTCCAATTTACAATAGGCAGATGATTTCATTATCCTGTGGAATGCAGATGGTCTGCAGCCTTATGCCATAAACTTCAATTTCCACAATCTTCTCAATAGTTAAATAACACATTGCTTCTCAATGAACATAAAACCAGACTTAGGCTATTTGGTAACACCAGCACTGAAGCAGTAGTGAAAGGTATTATTCTGATGCCAGTGCAGCTCGGGTAACGTATGCAAAACTGTATCTAGGCACTACAAGTGATAGCAAGTTAACCTTCCAATATCAGAGACAGAAAAGTAAACCAAATACTAGGACAGTACTGTATTTGATTTATGCAGAATATATTATAATTCCAAAAAGAATCTATGGGGCAGAGAAAGGCTTAGGGGGTGCAGCTGTTTGCACATCCAAATAAAGTCTGCTGATGACTGCAAAGATATTTGACCCAGCAAATTTGTACTAGAAAGGGTCAAATCCATTTCAGAGATAAAGGATGGCAAGAATTTTCCAGAACAGGCTATATTAGAACCTAGAATCTGCCATCTGCTATCCTTCACATTTTCATTAGATTCAGTTCACAATATTACTTTTCTACATGACACCAAATACAGTATATACAATCATAAATATACGGAGTTGCTGAAGAAACAATTAAAACCACAACTTGGCTCAAGACTGTTATTGCCAAGCACTTTTTTCCTGTCTGAATAGTTAGAGTATCACTGAAAGGCAAAATTCAGGATGGAGCTGTCTTCTTGTCACACACATACACAAAAACGTAGAGGACTACTCGGATATCTAGCAGAGAAAAGTTTACTGCTAGATATCATACCATTTCAGAGACGGCTTTAAATGGGTTTGACAGGTGCTAACCAAAATAGGTCAAGAAAGAGGTAAAACTATTGTAGCTTTTAAACCTGTATTAGCTTTATTTCATAACTATATGGGCATGCCTGTATAACTTTTTCTCTGCAAGGTAAATGTATCAAAAGTATCAACACATTATACTACTGTAATACCAGATGGAAATAAACATTTATTTATCCCTGAAAGTGATATCTGCAGGAACTACATTCAGAGAATTGTGAACTGGAACAAAAATAAATTTCCAAATGTAGGTGATCTATTACTTTCACATCTAAAAGCACAACCTAAGTACCTCTTACTTTTATTTAATTATTAGCAAGCTAAGCTGACTGGACACAAGCAAACATTTTCAGGGCTGTCCCAGGACCATTGTCTTGTTAGGTAACTTGCTCAGTCACATAGTTTGCAAGCGGAAATTGGGGTGATCAAACCCAGGAATAGAGAAAGAAGCTCAACAAACCTTCTGAGATACACTGCCACTAGAACTTAGAAATGAATACCCAAATAAAAATTTTCAGAAAATTTTACTCAGAAATGAAAGCATAGGAGCTATAGTTCACGGGCCACTACCAGGCCTGCATCAGAATCAATGCCTGTTACAGGTGTTTCTCTAGGAAAGGATTTATAAAGGGAAGTGAACAGATATGGCTCATGAAGATGCTCTAGCATTACTGTTAAGTATGTAATGTTCATATCTTACATGATCCAGTCCATCCACTTCAACACTAGATTAGTGTCCCCATTTCAATGAATGTCATGACGAATGGCAAGTGTGAAAGAGAAGCTAGTGCTTGAGATCACATCCAGTTTATAGTATCATGCAGAACCATGCAGTGATGCCCACGTCGCAGCAGCACAGATATCAACTTGTTTGGAAAGTCTTTCTGTACTTATCATCCTTACTTTACTGCATCTACTGTAATTAACTGTTACTGTACAGCAGTCCTGTAATTAATGTACTTACAGTACTTATCCTTCCCACAACAAAACACAATGCAGTCCGAGACCCAGCTGGACACAGAGACAAGAGACACTGTCACTGTTGGAGGCAAGACAGAGACACAGCCGGTAGATCAAATTTTCTACCTTCTTTTGTTGTACCCAAATAGAACAGTAGTTGTAAAGAACATTTAGGCAATGATGCACATATTTTTCCTGACTGAACATGACTATGAAAGAATGAATTCAGGAAGACTGACTGTATATGACTGAGCAAAGATACCATGCGCCTTAATGGAATGTAATACATGCAGGTTTAGAAGCTAGAGAGCTTGAATTTTAGCAACTCTTCAAGTTGAGGTACCTGTCACAAAGAAATGGTCTTCAAAGATAAGTACTTTTACATCTGACTTAACAGCATGTTGTAAAAAAGGCAGCATCAAACTTTCAAGCATAAAGTTTAAATTTAGTGGATGAACAGATTCCCTAAGGGGAAGACTAAACAAGAAAGCCCGTCATAAATTCCTTACAAACACTTAAGGATTCATAAGGTTCATACTAGGCTATCTGCCCTAGGGCATTTATAAGCCTAGCCAGAGTGTGTTTGGCTTTCACCACCCATTTTAAATTAATTTTGCTATGCCCTTTTTCGAGGTTAGTATACTGTGCCTCTGTCTAACAGTGACACAGAAGTGATAGCCGGGGTAAACCTACGATCTCCCATCCACTCATCAAGATTCCTCTTGAAGAGAGTCAATGAGGAACTCTGCCTAACCTGGACTTGGATTTTATTCCGGAGTGAAGGGAGCCTCTGGGTTATGAATCTGTCCCTCCTGCATGTCCTATCTCAGTGCTGAGGTTCAAGTCTCTCGAGCGCGTAGCTCGATGGGATTTGGATTTTCTGAGGTGCAGCATGTCCATTAATTCCGGGTTGGACATGGCTTTATACGTCAGGCACAGATCGCCTCTGAGCAGGCGGTATGCCACTGAGTAGAGCTGGAGTTTAAGCGGGCAGCATATGGCATCTGTTTGAGCCCTTTGATCCTCTTGGTGAGGTACTTTTGGGGTCTTTCCAGTTGCTGCAGGTGTACATCCCAAAGGGGCATTGTACTCAATTATGGGCCTGATGAGGGATGAGTAAAGAGGCACGATGACCTCCCCTGATCTAGATGTGAATCCCTTCATGATTAGGTGGGCTATATGAAATGTTTTTCTAACCACTTTGGCCACGTGGTTGTCAAATGAGAGATCGCTATCAACTTGGGTCCCCAGATCCCTAATTACTTCTTCTGTACTTAATGGATTACCACCTATGTGGTAATTTGTGGGCACTTTGTTTTTGCCAAAGGGGATGACTATACACTTTTTGGCGTTTAGCTTGAGGCCATGGCTCTGGCACCAGTTGTCTGTTTCTATGAGGCCCTTTTGGAGGATGCTTGTTTCGGCTGGAGAGTATTATGGCGCCCAGTTTGCAGTCATCTGCGAACTTGGTCAGCCACAGTCCTTCCATGTTGGCCTGTACCTCCCAGAAATATATACCGAACAAGAGAGGTCCCAGGACTGAGCCTTGTGGGACACCACTTGTAACTGGTTTGGAGTCTGACATGGCTCCAGCAATTCTAACCATGTGGGTTCTGTCCTTGAGCCAGTTTGCAACCCATCTAGTGATATAGGGGTTTATATTTAAGCTGGTGAGCTTATCTATAATGCCAGAGTGGGGTATTGTATCGAAGGCTTTTGTGAGGTCCAGGTAGGCTGTGTGGACCACCTTCCCCTCGTCAATGGCCTTGGTGACTGTTTCAAAGAAATCAACCAGGTTTAAGAGGCAGGATCTGCCCTTAAAGCCGAACTGGGTAGGATCCAGTGTCTGTAGGTCCCCAATATCTTTATTTATGAGGTCCATGATGATCCTTTCCTTAGCTTTGCAGACCAAGCTAGTCAGGCTTATGGGGCGATAGTTTCCAGGATCCGTTGAGGCACCACCTTTGTGGAGAGGGAACCACTGTTGCTGTACGCCACTCTTTGGGTACATATCCTGTAGTAAGGCTGAGATTGAACAGTAGTTTTATGTTTGGGTTTAGCTCTTCTTGGAGTTCATGTAGGATGCAGCCCTGGACACCGTCTGGTCCCACTGATGCTGTGTTTTTTGTTTTGGAGAGGGCAGTTCTTACCTGAGCATCTGATGTCAGGGGGGCAGCACTCTGCTGGGATAGATATTTGCCCTTTTGGTGGGGAAGGGGGGGGAGTTTGTGCTGAACCTGTCAGCTAGGATGTTGGCAATGTCTGTGGGTTTGGTGTTTTTATTGTCATTTTGGACTAATTCTGAGCATATCTGTGAATTCCCACCCAGGTTCCTAACATAACTAAAGAAAGCCTTGTGATTATCCTTGGGGTCCTGTGCAATTTTTCTCTAGAAGCTGGCCTTAGTCGATTTTATGAGTGCCCATAGTTTTTTGCTAATACTGATCAGAGATGCCTTCCCCTTTTTGGGATTTTGCTCTATCATGTAATAGCTTCCTCCTTCTATTGTATAGTTTGTTTATGGCTTGGGTCCACCAGACAGGATGTCTGCCTTTGGAGGATTGGGTCTTGGTTTTATTTGGGATTGCATGATCCATGCATTCCTGAAGGTGTTCATAGAATGCGTTTATAAAGAATTCTGCGGTCTGGGCCGTATTTTCCACAGGCCCGGGGGCTTTGAAGGATTCCACCTCGGTTTTGAGGAGTGTGAAATTTGCTTTAGAGAAGTTTTTCACTGTGGTTTTCAGGGCAGGGGGTGGAGTCGGGATGTGAATATCCAGTGAGATTAGTTTATGGTTTGATCTTACCAGTGAGGGATACACTTCTGGTCTGGAGCATAGAGTCCCCATGTTGGTGATGATCAGGTCCAGTATGTTTTCCCCTCTTGTGGGAGTGGTAACAAGTTGTTCCATAGCATTTGAGTTTATAAATTCTAGGAACCTTTAGGCTAGGGTGTTGGAGCTAGAGTAATGCTCCCAGTCTATGTTTGGGTAGTTGAAGTCGCCCAATATAATGGTGTTTGGAGAGACCTTCATATTTTCCAGTGTTCTCAGGAAGGCCGAGTGGGGTTCCTGGGTATGGGAGGGTGGTCTGTAGCAGGCTATAAACTGGAAAGCAGTTTTACCCACTGTTAGTTGCACATGGATAGTCTCTGATGCTTCGTGCTGTGCCACCAACCTGGAGGTGTGGGTATCTTTGACGAATATTGATACCCCCCCCTCCTTTTGTGGTTCAGTCCAAGTTTTGGGGCCGAAAAGCATGGTATGAGGTATAACCTGGTAGTGCTGGGGTGCTCTCGGGAGCCTTGAACCAGGTTTCTGTTACTGCACAGATATCAATGTTCTCCATGCTAAGGAGCGTTTCGAGTGCATGCATCTTGAGGTTTAGACTTCTGGCGTTGAGTAGCATTACTCTTAGTTTCTTATCCCTTGTGATACCTATGGAGGTGGGTTTGTCTTTTGAGCCTTGCCTAAAAAAGGCACTATGGGGGTAGCAAGAGCTTTTGCCAATATCCAAAAGCCCAGGGGTGACAGGTGCAAGCCGTCCCTAGCGAAGCATCGTGGCTTGTCGAGCATGTCATCCCAGGCTGACAGGCATTGGATCTCCTTTGAATGACACCAATACTTAAGCCAATTGTTGAAATTGATCATCTTGTCTTCATATTGTGGCATCATTCTTGGTGAGGGTAAGATGCTACTCAAGGTCAGGGTCATACCGGCCTGGGCTACATGCTCAGAGAGCTCCTCTATGTCTCTTTTCATGTAGTCCAGAGAGGTACGTCTCGGGTCATTCACACCAGCATGGACAATGACTGAGTCATATTTGTACGTGCCTTGGAGTGACCTGAGTGCTTGTGTTATGTGGCGGATCCTAGCGCCCGACAGGCAGCTCACCGTGACCTTCTTGTTCAGCCTGGTGAGCGGGACGTCAGTGTGCCTGACGATAGAGTCACCTATTACAAGTGTATCAGGTGTGTTGTTTAGCCTTAAGGGCTGTGACTGTTCGGCACACTGGCTTTGTGAGCTATGTGTTGCACGTGTTTTGTTTTGGGGTACCAGTTGCTTGGGTGTCTGCTTTGGAGGTCTCTGCTGCTTAGGCAGATTTTTATTTAGAGCCTCCGAGTATGTTTTTGTGTGTTCATGTGTTTGGTTTGCTGTCGTGGTAGGTCTATGCAAGACTGGAATTGTAGTGAGTGTGGTTTCCTTCTCCTCCTGACTGGTTTCGCCAGTACTGAGTTGAGAGAGCTTAGCCTCCAGTATGGCTATATGGTTGCATCTCTCACATGTGTTGGAATTTGTTGGGAGGAGGAGAGGGTTGTCTGTGTACATGAGGCAGTTGTAACATTGCCTCAAGATTCCCAGATTCACCAGCTGGACCGGAGAGGAGATTGACAACTGACCTTTGGACATGCTAGAATAGTATTGGGAATTCCTTTATAATTGAAAAAAAGGGCCAATGGGGAACGAGGTACTCAAGGGGAGTTTGTGAGGGTGTAGTGCTTTTAATATTTTAGTGCTGACTTATATAATTGCTTTAGTGAGCAACAATGGATGTGCTGACAAAGTTGACAAAGTGCGGGTGGGTTGAAATGGATATACTTAAATGCAGATAAAAGGAAGACGATTGGTAATGGGAGAACTGGACACTAAAGAAAAGATGGAGGTGAGAGACAAGAAATGAGAACATTATATTGGGGGATAGGGGTGTGCTGGTCGTGACACCAGACTACCTGGGCTAGACCAGGAAAAAGGTCACCTTTTTCTTTCGCCTGCTCCCATTAAGGGTCGCCATAGCAGATCATCTGTTTCCATTTCTTCCTGTCCTATGCATCTTGCTCTGTCACACCAACCACCTGCATGTCCTCTCTCACTACATACATAAACCCTATCTTAGGCCTTCCTCTTTTTCTCTTACCTGGTAGATCCATCCTTAGCATCCTTCTCCTAATATACCCAGCATACCTCCACAGCACGTCCAAACCAAAGCAATCTTGCCTCTATGGCTTTGTCTCCAAACCATCTATCTTGAGCTAACCCTCTATATATTCTGTCCTGACATTCTGTCCATCCTTGTTGCAACAAATGCAAATCTTAACATCTTTAACTCTGCCACCTCCAGCTCTGACTCCAGTCTTTTCGTCAGTGCCACTGTCTCCAACCCATATAACATAGCTGGTCTCACTACCATCTTGTAGACCTTCCCTTTCACTTTTACTGGTACCAGTCTGTCACAAATCACTCCTGACACTCTTCTCCACCCTGCCTGTACTCTCTTCACCTCTCTTCCACACTCACCATTACTCTGAACTGTTGATCCCAAGTATTTAAACTCATCCACCTTCACCAACTCTACTCCCTGCATCCTCACCATTCCTCTATCCTCCCTCTCATTCACACACACATATTCTGTCTTAGTCATGCTGACCTTCATTAGTCTCCTCTCTAGAGCACATTTCCACCTCTCCAGAGTCTCCTCAATCTGTTCCCTACTCTCCCCTACAGATCACAATGTCATCTGCAAACATCATAGTCCACGGGGACTCCCGTTTGATCTCATCTGTCAACCTGTCCATCACCTTTGTAAACACGAAACGGCTCAGAGCTGATCCTGGACGTATTCTCACATCCACCTTGAACACATTAGTCACTCCTACCGCAGACCTCACCACTGTCATACTACCCTTGTACAAATCCTGTACTTCTCTACCACTCATCTTCTCTCTAGGCACCCTATCATATGCTTTCTTTAAGCCCACAAAGACACAGTGCAACACCTGACCTTCTCTATACTTCATCAGCACTCAGAGCAAACATTACATCTGTAGTGCTCTTTCCTGGCATGAGATAGTACTGCTGCTCACTAATCATCATCTCCATTCTTAACCTAGCTTCCACTACTCTTTCCTATAATTTCATGCTTTGGCTTATCAGTTTTATCCCTCTGTAGTTGCTACAGCTCTGCACATCACCCTTATTCTTAAAAATCAGTACTAATACACTTCTCCACTACTCAGACATCCTCTCACTTTCCCAGATTTCGTTAAACAATCTGGTTAAAAATCCCACTACCATCTCTCCTAAACAACTCCATGCTTCCAAAGATATGCCATCTTGACCAACAGCCTTTTCATTCTTCATCCTCTTCATAGCTGTCCTTACTTCCTCCTTGCTAATCCATTGCACTTCCTGATTCACTATTCCACATCATCCAACTCTCTCTCTCTCATTCTCTTAATCAACACCTCAAAGTACTCTTTCCAGCTACGCAACACACTCTTCTGACTTGGGAGTACGTTTTCTTCATTTTCCTTTATCACCCTAACCTGCTGCACATCTTTCACAGCTTGGTCCCTCTGTCTCACCAGTCGGAACAGGTCTTTTTCTCCCTCCTTAGTGTCTAACCTTTCATACAACTTGTCATATGCCTGACCCTTAGCTTTTGCCAACCTCTCTCCAACATACACCTCATCTCTTTGTACTCCCGTCTACTTTCTTCCTCTCTGATAATCCCACTTCTTCGCCAACCTTGTCCTCTGTATGCTGTCCTGTACTTCCTCATTCCACCACCAGGTCTTCTTGTGCTCCTTTCTCTGTCCAGATGTCATACCAAGCACCTTTCTAGCTGTCTCCCTTACCACCTCTGCTGTTGCTGCCCAGCTATCTGGTAACTCTTCACTGCCACCAAGTGCCTACCTTAACTCTTCCTTGAACCTCCACCTTACAGTCATCATTTTTCAACTTCCACTACTTGAAAAGGTCACCTCTACCTTTGATATCAGTGATGGCAGTGCTAAGAATTTGTGTGACTAAGTCACATGAGGACCCTCACCAACTACCCCCTGCAGACTTCAAGTTAACAGTCCATTAGTTACCCCATCACCTCCACCAATTCCCACCAGGTGATAAACTGTGACCTCTTGGCAGTACTACAATTGGGAACAGCAGCACTCTCCTTTGGTCAGTGAATGCCAACCACCACTGGTGATACCCCTGGCTCCCCCAACTGAAGGCCCCCAGTCATCTAATGGGGAAGCAGGCATGGAGATAGATGATGTGCGGGCAGGACAGGGTTATAGACAATGGCAGGTTGGTGTCTTGTGCCATGCCACTGGCACAGCTATGGCAAATGCTGAAGAAAATAGTAAACTAAATGGATAAAAATAAAACAAATATAAAAAAAACATGAAAAGGAAAAATGACAGAAAGAAAGAGAGAGAGAGAGAAAAAAACATTAGTAGTCTGTTTCAGATGACCAGTTTTAGAGGTACTTGGACTACACAACTTCTAAGTATGCTACTATGCTATGTCTGATGGTTCTGATTGGGGCTGTAAACTCAGATGTCCCTATTGTATGACTGTGTATAGGTGTGCAGTGTCAGCATATCCATGGCCAAGGATGGGGAGTTGAGGTTATAGCGCTATGATTTTGATGCTGGACTTGATACGTTATGGGAGGGGGTGTTGTCCTATGGACGTGCTGTATGGAACAAGATCAAAGACACAACCATGTAGACTTGGACGTTCCTGCCTCTTATCCCACAAAACATGCCTGCAATGCCAGTGTAGTGCTCCAAAGCAGAGAAGCAACTGCTGCCAACATCGACATCTATTAGCAGGTGCTTGGCAACCACCATAATGTAGTTTGCTACATATCACAGGACAGACAAGGGATATAGAACAAATGCTAGCAGTATGGCAGGTAGATGTGGCACCAACATGGCCATACTGTGGTGTGATACATGGACAATATACTGACAAGTAACTATAGAACCACTGAATAATTTTGTTTTTTGGTTAATAACACCTGTCTTGCCTGCATCAGGGATCACTGTAAGAGAGGTTTTCTCTATGGTCTTTATACTACTTTGGGGCATCCTCTCTCTCTACATCTGCACCAGAGAGATTCATGTCTGACCTGTGCTTGGTTTGGTGGGATGGCTTCCTAACATATCCACTTAGGGAGACATATGTGGACATTCGTAGCTGACTGCATTCGTGTCTTGTGGGATGTCCAAAAATTACAGGGTGCAGAACCAAGCCGGATAAAAGCACTCATTAAACTAAACAAAACTCAGGGGAGAAAAAGTCTACCAAAGCCAAATTTGAGGTACATTTGGCCTCTCAGGCCAAGGACAATCACAAAGTATTCTTCAGCTATGCCCGCAACCTCTAAGGCAACACACAATTATGTACAGAGCTCATTGTAAATTGAGCCACCTATACTGAGCCAGAAGATATAGAAAACCTCCTGGCTGATAAATTCAGCTCCAACTTTACACCTCCCCCCCCCTCAACCTTCCCTCAGGAAATATCATCAAATATAACTCTCCCCTACTATCACTAGGGAATAGGTCCTTAATGCTACAAGACCAAGAACACTGTATCAATGGCCAACAGACAATATCCCAGGATGCCTTCTAAATAGCATGAAACATTACCTATCAGGGACTCTGGAGTTACTATTTAACTGTAGCCTCCAAACAGGCTTCATGCCTCATGAATGGAGAAAGGCAAAAGTCATTACTCTGCACAAAGGTGGGACATCAACAGACCCTGGAAACTACAGACCCATAAGTCTCACTAGTCTTATGTACAGCCATGGAAAGAATTATCATGGAGATGATCAACAGAGATATAGTAAACCGCCAGACAATGGACCCAACCCAGTTTGGTTTCATAAAGGACAGATCATGCCTACTCACCCTGGTGGACTTCTTTGAGAAGGTCACCAAAGCAATGGATGAGGGCAAAATCATTCACACTGCCTACCTTGACCTGGCCCGGCATTTGACAATACCCCACTCGGGCATTTTGACAAACTCAAGAGGTTAGGTACAAACCCATGTCTCACCCAGTGGATACCCAAATGGCACATAGACAGGACCCAGGAAGTTAGAATTGGGGAGTCCATCTCTACAAAGAGATCAGTCACAAGTAGAGTCCCTCAGGGATCAGTCCTTGGACTGCTCCTTTTTGCCATTTTCTTCTCAGAAGTCAAGGCCAATGTCAGTGGTCTCTGGCTGACTAAATTTGCAGATGATTGCAAATGAGGAGCTGTCACTGAATCTCACACTGACAAATGTTCTCCAGGAGTGGCCGACACAGACAAACAACTGGTGTCAGAGTCACGGACTAAAACTAAATGTCAAGAAATGCATAATAATATCCTTTGGGAAGTCATTCATCCCTGATAACTATCATATTGACAACACAACCCTTAGAGTTGACCCAGTAGTCGGGGACTTAGGGACACACACAGATAGTAATCTAGCCTTTGATCATCACGTGTCTACAGTAGTGAGGAAATCATTCTATGTTGTGCAACTTACAAACAAAGGTATGGCATGCAAGTCCAAGGAAGTCATTGTTCCACTAAATTCAGCATTCATCAGACCTATCATTGAGTACAATGCCCCCTCTGGTATGTACCTAACTAGGCATATGCAACAACTGGAATGCCCACAGAAGTTCCTCATTAAAAGAATACAGGGTATAAGTAATATGTCCTATGCAGACCACCTCAAGGCCTTATCCCTGTATTCTGTCTTCTACAGGCTTTTGAGGGGAGATCTATGCCTGGCATACAGGGCATTTTCAGACCCCACTCTGATGGATCTCCTGCATATCCACAAAACAAACCCGTTCTAAAGACTTAAACCTTGCCTGTGATATAAATAGGACTACTGGAGAGAGAGGTATGTATTCCAGACTACCCAGTCTATGGAACAGGCTCCCCATCCATGTGAAGCAAAGCCCCTCCCTAATCCAATTCAAGTACAACTTGGACAACTGGATGGGAAACCGGAAGTTCATCCCTGGTTTGGCACTTGTGTCTCTGATGCAAACAGGTAACCTGTAAATGGTTCATCTTCCAGGCCCATGCTTACACTTTTCAAGGGTAAAGGAACTCGTCAGAGATTTGAGATGCATGGCTAGGCTTAAAAGGCCCTTGTGCTCGTTAGCCTAGTAAACACCTATGAAAACAACAGAAAGGAAGATGTTGACACATCCCATTGGGGAGGCCTCATCTCCAACACAAGAGATGCCCTTTGTTGCCACAAGCTTCATTAAGACAGACAATGAGACAATTACCTCGGGGAAAGCATGACAAGGGCCGAACTTGGGTATCGCCACCCCCCTTCTGAGTGTCTCCATGACCACTACTCTGCATTTGTGCAGGGCCATAATAGAGATGAGTAGAGATGACTACAACCATAACTGAGTTGGTCAGGGTAGTACATGGTCTGCGTGAAGATTTCCATTACTGCCAGGGTTATATGTGCATTATTATGGACAATGGAGTAGGGATACTGTACAATGCAGATGTCCCTCTGCAGCTTCCCATCACAGCTGTAGGAGAGGTAGGGCATGATCTCCATCTATAGTGCAATCATAGCCACACCACCATCCAATGCTGAAGGTTCTGCAAGATGTTGGTGCGGCTATGATTGCACTATAGATGGAGATTATGCATTGTACATCTGCACTGTACATTATCCCTACTCCATTGTCCATAATGATGCACATCTGACCCTGGACCTACATGTGGATGGGATGCTTGGGCAGAGACCAGCTACACCATGTCCTGCCTTCAACACTCATGGAACACTCCGCATTGTGTGTGCACTTATGATACTGTCTATGACCTTCCTAGGAGAAGTTCCCCCATCTGACAGGGATGTGCACTCACAGTGCATAATCCTCCTATGAGTGCCCTGGACCTGTCCAGACCCCAGTAAAGTGCTGCTTTGTCTGTTGGAGCTAATTTCTCACACTCACAAGCATGCGCACACACTTCCAATCACCACCTAATCACAAGACAATGGTGACACTGCTCCTTGATTCATTTCACCTACCTATCCACAATCATCTGCCTATATGTCTGACATACATGCACACACAACATTCATCCTCACACCCACTATCACTGTTTGACACCTGCCACTGTGATAACTCTCACCTCTGCATATGATGACTCCTGTCCTTTCCCTCAGTACTCGGTCACCTAGGCAGCCTGTATCTGACACGCAGTGTGACCAAGTCTGTGCAAGGTATAGCACAGTCTGGGTGTCGTACTGCACGCATCATTTTTATTGGTCTGTCTCTTGCTTATTCTGACACATCGTTATGAGCCATGTGCTGCCTCTTTCCAGTGTCATGGTATACAGCTCCCATCTCAGTCTTGGATCCTCTACACGATCCTCATCAAACACCTCCTCACTGCTTACTCTTGGACTTCCTCCTCTCGAATGTCTCTACCCTGCTGTAACTGTTTATATATCAACACACTGTGTAATATTGCAGAGTGCAAAGATTTTAACACATACTTCAAAGTAATAATGTAGTGTACTACCAGAGACATCTAGACTGTAAAAATGGGCCTTTAGCAGTCCAAATACTCAGGTCTGTGATAGCACAGTACTGTACATATCCTCTGCCATGGTCTGTGGATTTCTAATTGTTGTCATTGGAGTCCTGGGAGGTAAGGGTACATTAGAATGTCTCTGGGTGACTCCTCCTCTCAGTGAATTAGAGTGAAGAACTTGCTGCATTTGGTGTTGTGGGTAGAGGTGAGGAGGTGGCAACAAAGTAATCATAAATGGCTGAAAATCTGCACCGTTATTAATGGGTTGAGGAACCACTTGTAAGGGAATAAAACAAACCAGCTCAAGTGGATTTCCCTGGGACATGCTTTATATGCTTTGCTGTTAGAAAGCAGCTAGAAGATATTGCCCATTGCCACTCTCTCATGGCCTCTCAGTACGAGTAAGATCTGGTTCCTCCCTGTTTGATAATGTACCAAACAACTGCCATACTATCTGGACAGATATCGCACCTAAGACGAGAGAATCCTTAAAAGCCTGCAATGCTAGGAGAACTGCTCTCATGTCCAATATATTAGTGAAAACTGTCCACTGTTTGCAACCATGTTCATTGGACTGTCTTTCCCAGGTAATGCCTCCCCCACCCCATTTTGGGAAGCATTCATGGTCACTATGGCTTGTGGGGGTAGGAAAAATGAAAGGACACCCTTGCAAAACATGTGGAGATTCCAGCCACCACTATATGCATGCTCTGAAAATGTCCAATAGTGACATGTGAAAGGGCATGGGCTCTTTTTTGATTGACCACTGAACTGCTGGACTCCATTGAAGTACCAGCATGTACAATCTGGACAGGAGAACTAGTGTTATAGCAGGCAGCCATGGAGTCCAGAAGGCAAAGAATTAGTTTTGCTGGGGCTACTGGTTGGAAAAGACTTCCTAGGCATGTAGGTGCAACTCTTGTCTGAGGAAGCTTTGCTATCTGAAGTTTTGTGTCCAGAAGTGCTCTGATGAACTCTAGTGACTGAACAGGGTGTGGCTTGGATTTTATTAGATTAACTGTAATCCTCAAGTTTGCACACAGTTGGGTGCAAGGAGTCCCTGGCTTGAATGAGAAGATTCCTGGTAGAGGTAGTGATGAGCCAGTTGTCCATACACAGGAATGGCAGGAAACCCTGCAGTAGTAGATGAGCTGTCACTATTGCCACACACTTGGAAAACACCCAGGTGAGGCTATGGTGAGACCAAAAGGCAGAGCTCTTAATTGGAAATGACTGACTCCCAGTTGGAAGGGAAGGTAATTCCTTGACAGTCTGTTCATTTTTATGTGGTAGTACACATCCTGAATATCTATCGAGCACATCCAGTTGTTTTCCTCAGTAAGGGAAAACTGGACTGAAGCATGAGCTTCCGGAATTTCATTTGCTTCACAAACTTAAGGCAGGTGACCAGTCCAAAAAATTGGCCTTGAGTAAATTCCAGATCCTCTGTGGTCCAGAGGGACCACTTGGATGACTTGATTTCTTAAAAGCTTCCTTATTTCTAAAATAGCTTCTTCCCTTTGTGAGGGTGGAACATTGGGAATTCTTTTTGGGTATGGAAGAGAGTGAAATGGCCTCTGGTAACAATTCGTTGTAACCATCTGACTTGAGTGATGGACGTCCAGGATGTTGGCTGCATGAATAAGCACCCCCTGACTGTCACTAGAGTGTGGCAGCTGGGAAACCATTCAGGAACACTGGAAAGGCTTCTCCAAGAAAGGACCCCTGAAGCCTTGGTTTTGTGGGCCACCTCTGCCCCTTGGGAGACGTACATTATAAGAGTTTCCCAATATGCCTCAAAGAATTCTTTCTCCAGAAGTACCAGATGCAAAACCCTGGGATTTACAAAACTAAATTCTCTTTCCTCCCTTCTGGTTTCTGGAGAAGCTCCTTTGACAGGTGGAGAACTTGATCCTTGTGGCAGATAGGAATTTACCATCCTTCTCTCTTCTTGATATAGTCTCCTTAACCTTGGAACCAAAAACAGGCTGATCCACTGTATGGGCCATTGATGAAGGACATATTGAAATGTTCCACAAAGTCACATAACCACATCCAGGCATGCCTTCTTGTAGCAATACCTGTGCCAGCTGCTCCAGACACACCTTCTGTATCATTAGAGATAAGACACACAGGGGTAGTGGATAATGACTGTAGTGTAGCCAACTGTGAATCAGTAGATTTTCTTTGATCATGACAAGGTCCCTGGGAGAGATTTGGCGAGTTCTTTGTCCAAATTCTTCTGGAAATGCATAACTCATGACAAGTAACTAAGCATCCTCACCAAAAAACTAAAGGTGTAAACACACTTCCCAAATCTGTCCAATGCATGTGATTCCCTGTTTGGTGGACAGACAGAAGAACTTTCTTCTGCATGTTTCTACTTAGTGGCTACCACTACCACTGTGGAATCACTGTGGGCCTCTTGCTCCAATGATGTCAGTCTTTGGGATCAACCAGATATTTGTCGGGTTTCTTGAGAATAAGCTCAGCTGTGTCCAATTCCTTCGATGACTGAGAATAGATCAGGCCTACCATCACATCAGCCAGGGGGACTACCCAAGAAGTAGATGGGCCAGAACCAAAAGCCTCAAGGAAAACAGACTCTTTCAGGGAAGGCATTTGGGAAGACCATCCCTTTTCTGTCTCAGAAGTTTGAGAATTTCTCCAAATGAGAAGTCCCCATGTAGGAACTGGGAGAATGTTCTCTCTCATCAAATGCAGTTTCTGTGGTAGAATCAAAGTGCCTCCTTTTGCATTTGTACTTCATGTGTACCTCTTCTGTGGGTTGTTCAGAAGATGACTAGGAAGCTAACAGTCTCTCTCAGGAGGACTGACTCAAGGCTTCCAGAAACTGGCTGTCTCAATGGGACAAGAACAGGCTGCAGACCCTGAGAACTAGTATGAGGTGTGTATCCAATTCTGAAGGGGCAGACCTCTCTCTACACCGAGAGAGCACTTTCTCAAAAGGCTCAAATGCCAAGCTCAACACTGAGAAAAATAATGAAGGTGGCTCAAATGTTGGATGCCATTTGGCACGGATTTGAGGCAGACACCAGAGCCACACTATCAAATTCTGAGGCACCTAGAGGGAATAAAGGATCCAAAGATTTCAGATCTGATCCTACCCTATCAGAGTCAATATCAATGGTTTGGTTCTGAGACTCAGATGGATCCAACATGGTCAGAGAACTCAGTCGAGGAAGTATGGGGTCTTGACTCTGACGTAAATCTGCCCTGGGTGAGAGTCATATCCAAGGTCTCCAATCAGAGAGGGTGGGAATGGAAAAGGAGGCATTAAAAAGTGAGGGGAAGCAGTAGTTAATCTGGCTCTGACAGCAGCCAGAGCCGGAAGGACCCCCCCCCCAATTGAATCTGGGCCTGAACAAATCTCATCATCCTTCCATGTCAGCTTCAGTGAGGCTAATGATAGACCTAGCTGAGATAAGAGTGAGGTACAGGAGGTTGATCCACAATGGTAATGAGGTCTGTCCTGTAAAACTGGAAATCAAAGACTAGGGGAGACAGGATTTGGGGAGAACCTAGGAAGCATATGGGATCCTAGGATTACAGGATCCAAAAAGAGCATTGATCTGAAGGCTTAGAAATGTTATGCTCTGGAGCCGACAAGGGCATTACATCTGGAAATCATTTCTTAGATTTAAATTTCTCTTATTTCTGGTCTGAATCCCTCTGGTTATCTTTCGATTTGTCAAAAAACCTTCTTTGATGAAAAAGAAGAGGAGGAAAAAGGAGCAGCAGCACACTTCCGCAATCAAGAAGTTTTTTTTCTCTCTCATGGAATGCTGAAGGAGAGCCTTCAAAATGAGTTTGTTCCTCTTTCCCTAAATAGCTTGATTGTCTGCAAAGGGGCTGTAGTGTGAATGCACCACTCTATTATTGGGGGGGGATAATGGTTAAAGTGTTTACTTCACAGACACAAGGTACGGGTTTGGTTCTCACCTTTGTGAAAGTGTCTTGGCTTAAAATGGCCTGCAAGGGCAGCTATCTAAGTACTTATCTGTAAACCTATAAATGGTGCAGCTGTTGTCCAGGTGCACTAAACAGTATACACACTTGTATGTATCTGAATTTGGAAACTTGTGTGAACAAACTATACATTTCTTAAAGCCTGAAAAGGCTTACCTGCCATCCTAAAAGAAAAGAAAATGGTAAAAATATAGCAAATAGACCCTCTTTAAATTAAAGGATTTCAGCAGTGAGAGGTAAGAAAACACTGAAACGGGGGAGAAAAAAGATGTGCACAAAGTGCTAGCAGAGGGGTGGTATATATTATACAAATAGAAAAATCAACCCTAAATAAAGAAATGCTTATCTTTAGAAGACAATCCACTGAAGTCTTTCCTGAGCACCAAGCTCCATCAATCACTTCTGGCAGCAAATGAGATCTGAGGTAGCTCACTCTTTACATAGCGATTATGGGAAAGAGGAGGAGCTTGATGACCAGATCCAAAGCTTAGAGGTGGCCAAAATCTGATCTGAGGTTGCATCCAAAACCCATTATGTTGAAGAATGGATGGAAAAGACGATATTAGATCTGTTTTTTATAAGTTCATACATAAGCACTAGGATATCTGCCCATTTAGGCCAATTTCCCTTTCTGTGTTTGATGTAACCTATCCCATTTGGTTAGAGACTGACCTTACTCATCCCTTGGTGGATAATTATATATTGCTCCTAACAAAATAACTGGGTTTATACCATATTTAAGCTGAGGGGACCCATGCCTGAGATTAAGCATTTACGAGTTGCCTATGTCCATTACTAGTACAAGAGACAGTCTTGGAGTAAATTTTCTGTTTCCCATCCGCTTGAATAAGAGTGGGTTGGCATAATGGTTAAGGTATTTATCTCACAGATGCAAGGTACAGGGCTTGATTCTTACCTTTGGGAAACTGGCTAGGCTTAAAATGACCCAGAAGAGCAGCTAGCCTATTGCTCACATATGAACCCATGGGCAGGGATGAACTTTGCTTTATGTGGATGGGGAGTCTTTTCCAGAGCAGCATTATCCTCAGAGATATACTTATCTCTCCACAACATAAAGGTAGAAATCTAACAATTTCTCTTGGGTATGCAAGCACAGAAAGAGAAGACAGAAATCTGTGCTGATTTGATGCAAAAAATTAATGTATGCGCTATGGTCCAGTGCTCAAGCTAACATATGTAAGCAAGAAAGCAACTTATTTGTGAAAGATGTTTGAGTGTTAAGACCGAGTACAACTGCTTCACTGAGTTCAGAAAAAAACAAATCAATGGTCTGGAAAGTTTTATATATATATATATATATATATATATATATATATATATATATATGGTAATTTATCACATTTAAGCTGTATTTAGACAAAAACTGCAAAACTGAGAAAACTTTTTCCAAAGGGGGAAAAAAAAAGTGAGAAGTACTGTCTCATACTTGTCCATCTTGCACCATAAAGTAAAAACACACACATTCAGCATAACCTGTCCAAGAATGAGCTTTCTGTGCGTCCATCTAAGAACAAAGAATCAATAAGGTGGGTTTAACCATTTTTCTAGGTATCTGAAAGGGGGTTAGCCAATCAAGGTCAAAAACTGCCAATTATTTTCTGGCCACTGGGAACACACTGGGATGTAGGGCATCAAAATAATGGAAAGAGCTTTCAAATCCCCTAAAAAATATCCAAGTCTATCTGCTAATCTTTTGGTTTTGGTTATGGAACACTCACAGAAAGCACACAATTATTCACTTCATCCTGCTTGTGTCTCTTTCACTGTTACTGCTGTTTTTTTTTTAAATTGAAGGAAAGAGCTGTTCTACTCTTTTACCCTGTGCTATAATCTATTAAAGAGCAAACTGTGTGCTAAGCATTCTGCTTCTTTTCTGTTCCATTGGATGTAGTATAGACTAGATATGGACCAGCTGAATCCAGTTCTGGTTGTGGTTTGACCACTAAAAAAAAAATCAGGACATCTTTGTTTGGAAAAGCCCCCTCGTACCCTCGTGGTAGGAGCATATAGTAGGAATATCTAATTTAAGGCTACTGATTTCAGGGCTCAGTTTCACCATTTTCATTGGTTCAGGGCTCAGTTTGCCCATTTTCATTGGCTTCTTTGTATCAGCTGCTTTGCTTTTATCTGCACATAGTGCACCATCACTCACTGCTAAGCAGAGAGGGTAACCCTTGGCTGTTTTATATGCAAAAGCACCAGTACTCATTTTACCTTAGAAGCAGATGCTATCTAGCATACAGTAGACTCCCTCTTATCTGGTCTTGCTGGGACTGGGCCTTAGACTGGATAAACGAATGGCTGGTTAATCAGAAAAAGCATACAAAACAATATTTATAGGTTATAAATCAGCTAGACTAGCAGGATTTGTGTTAGCATGTATTTTCCTAATGAATATGAAGTCACACTCAAATGACTGTCATTATTTAGCCCAGAGGAGGCGGAAGTGTTGTCCCTCTCTGTTGTCTTTTGCCAGGACTATGGCAGAAATGTGATGGCTGGTTAAAGAGGAGGCCAGTTAGAGAGAGGCTGGATAAGTGGGAGTCTACTGCAACAGCTCTTGAACAGCTCTCAAATGTACAGTGAACCAGCCAGCAGAGATTTTACCTCTTACCTGTCAACATCAGACCCCAAAGATTCCATTTTTTTTTAATAGAACTCCTACTGTAGACCACATAGGTTAGACCCCTTAAAAATAGCTCCCTGCCCGGTACCCTCATCTTTTTCTCCTTATCTACAGTGATACCTGGTTCAAACCTTGCATTATGGATTGTCTGTTCCCCTCTGTTTCTCCTGTCAACCTGGTCGACATGGGATTTTTGAGGCACTGTAGCAACTGTCTCATGTACACTGGCAACCCCTTACTCCTAAATCACTCAAGTATAATTTATGAGAGATGCTCCTACTCAATAAATCTGGAACCAGTGTTCCCGCTGTGCCAACAGCAACACTAATCAGGTTGTCAACTCAGCCACCACAATTCCTACTCACAATATGTACCCAACGCATAAACCTTCATATGCGGAGGTACTCTCCAGAAACCTACCCAAGCACAAGAGACCTCGAAAACACAAACATGCTACACCAAACAACACCCAATGCACCTAAAATGCACAAAAACATTAGCACAGGTGTCTCAACAAAAAAGCCCTTAAAGCAATGTACATCTTTTCCAAATGTTTCAGTTATAGGTGACTCTATAGTGAGACATGCATATGCCCCACTCACGAGGTTAAACAAGTAGAAGGTTACGGTCAGCTGCGTGTCTGGTGCAAGGATTTGTCAAATCACATATGCACTCATGTGCCTCAACAACAAATATCATTATGACTCCTTTATAGTTCATGTTGATGTGAACGAATTCAGATGTACCTCTATGGACTATATGAAGAAAAACGTGATTGAACTCTCTGAGTATGTGTCCCAGGCAGGTAAATAACTGGCTTAATATCTGGTGTCATTCTAAGGGGATCCAGTTCCTGTCAGCCTGGGATAACATGGTTGACACACCGTGCTGTTTTGACAGAAATGGTCTTCACCTGTCACATTTAGGCTTTCGGTTGCTGGCTAAGGCACTTGCTTCTCCCATAATGCCTTTTTTAGACAAGGTCACAACAAAATTTCCAACGTGAAAATATCAAACACAAAGAAACCAAGGGTCATGCTGCTAAAACTAGGAGTTTAAATCAGAAACTACACTCTCTGGAAGCATACCTTTCCCTGGAAGATCTTGACTTCTGTGAAGTCACAAAAACCTGGTTCAAGGCCACAGAAAGTACCCTGGCCATGCAAGCCTATAATGCCTTCCACACTTCTCAGGCCGCAAATTGAAGGTGTGAGAACCAAAGAAGGTGGAGTACATCTCTTCAATAAAGACAATTACATCTCTAGACTGGTTAGACATGAGAAATCTACGGATTAACTCCAAGTCCAAATTACCATCAGCAAGACCCCCCTTCATGTCATCGTCAGTTACAGGTCCACCTCTATGAACCATGATGCCCATACAGCTTACTTAGACCGACTTGGGACAATCAAAGTACAACCTAACACCCTAGTCATGGGTGATTTCAACTATCCCTCCATTAACTGGGAAACTTATATGAGACCAAACTCATTTGCACAAAAGTTCCTGGACTTTGTTAACTCAAATGCCCTGAAGCAAACAAACAGTGCAATACACCACAAGGGGCTCCAATATTCTTGACTTGGTCCTCACAAATATGAGCGACAGATGCATCCCCTCAAGTATAGGGCCCACACTAGATAAATCTGTCAGTCACTTTGGAAGTAGCAATAGCACCAGAACTCCCCAAAGGAGAAGTCAGGCTAAAAAATTCACCAAAGCTAACTACACCCTCCTGAAGGATGGTATAATCAACTTCCAAGCTCCAGTTTCTACAGATGGCATTGACAGCTACACTAAGGTATACACCTGTGTCCTGTATAAACATATACCCAAATGTATAGAGACAGCTGTGCCGGATAGGATTAAAGCAAGATCATCTAGAAAAAAAAACAAACCACCCTGGTGGACATCTAGCATTAACAGATTATACAATAAAAAAAAAGAAGCTGCTGTCTAAAAATGCGAAAGCGAGATCCCAGAACTGGAAGAGCAACCTCATAGGCCTAAACAAGCAAATAAGACAACTCATAAAATCCTCAAAGAGCAACTGTGAGAAAAATTTACCAACCATAGCCAAGGATAACCATAAGGCTTTCTTCAGCTACATCCAAAACATAAAAGGTAGACTCAGATGTGTGCCAAACTAATTGTGGATGGTATTGCACACTGACCCTACAGAAATTGCAAACCTGCTAGCAGACAGATTTGGCAAAAACTTCACCCCCTCAACCATACCACAAAACATGTCTTCATCACTTTCTTCTCCCTGCATCTCCAAAGAGCAAGTCATCAATGCTCTCTCTCTATCTCTCCAAGGCTAAGAACACAGCCTCCATGGGACCAGATAGCATTGCATGCTGAGTTCTAAATGTTCTAATACAAGACCTAGCTATTCCATTAGGCACCCTAGTCAACCACGGCCTGAGTACTGGCTTTGTCCCTAGTGAATGGTAAACAGCGACTGTTATCCCTTTCCACAGCAGTGGTTCAGCAACAAACCTGGGTAACTATACATCCATAAGTTTAACCAGCCTCATCTGGAAGACAATGGAATGAATCATCATGGACCTCATTAAGGATCCTAATGGAGAGGTGAAAAGTCAGCAAACAAAGAGTAGTAGTAGTGCTGAAAATTAATTCATCCTCAAGTCTTGGTGAGTACCTTCGCAAGGTGGACCCTGTTTTTCACAAAATCTCACCATGGCAACACTGATATATAGACTGTATTTATAAAGCATATATCATGGACAGAAGTAAGTCAAAAACAAAAAAAGATAGCTGGGTGCACAAGACCCAGCATAAAAAAGTGCCCAATCCTGACAGATGCACTGGTGCCAGGACTGGAAAAAATGACAGCGTAGAATCCTCAAAATACAGAAATATTCATACAATGGGGCCAGGCCCAGGGGGAGGATGCCCCCCCCTGTTGTAGAAAGAAGTAGCAGACCACAAAAATCACAAAAATTGATTGGCCAAAGAAGGGCCATAAAGACGATAGAGTGGACTATTGAGAATAAGAAAGAAATTATGTATTTTTACTATTATGTACATCAAAGAGTGAAAATACTAATTTCATGAACTTTAATCGTACTTTGACTTAGGAATGGGGTCCATTCTAGTCATAGTATTAGAAACCCAAAAGATTTGGAGAAAGCAGAAAGGGAGCAACCTTATAAATAAGGATATGGTGACCTCCATTCCCAGTTTGGTTTTGTCATGGGCAGTTCATGCCTGCTAAACCTGGTGGACTTTTGAGAAAGTAACCAGAGCCACAGGCAAGGGCAAAGCCATGCACACAGCCTATCTGGACTTGGCCAAGGTATTGACACTATCCCACATTTAGTCATCACTGATAAACCCAATTGAACATCGACCCTTATGTTGTCAGCTGGGTTGCAAACTGGGTCACAGATCAACAACACGCAGTTAAAGTGGGAGGCTTCACCTATACCAGCTGACCTGTCACCAGTGGGGTCCCACAAGGGTCAGTGCTGGGCCCCTTCTTCTTTGACATATACTTCTCAGAAGTCCAGGTCAAAACAGAGGCGCTGTGGCTAACCAAGTTTGTGGATGACTACAAATTAGGTGCTATCACTGAATCCCCTACCAATGTCAGAGTACTCCAAGAGAGGCTTACACAGACCAACGATTGGTGCCAAAGCTATAATCTCAAACTAAATGCTAAAAAATGCATCATTCCTTTCAGCAAAAGCAATATCCCTGCTGATTATAAAATAAACAATAATACCCTAAGTACCAATTCAGTAGTGACAGACCTAGGAACCCAAGTTGACCGTGACCTCAACTTTGACCAACATGTGTCTACTGTGGTGAGGAAAGCATTATACAATGCTCACCTGATTAGCAAAGGCATAGCTTTGACAGCAAGAGATTACAACTCCCCATACTCATCCTTCATAAGGCCTATTATTGAAAATAATGCTCCCTTTGGTATGTACCACACCAGACACCTGCTGCAACTTGAGAGACCTCACCAATTTCTAAGAAAATTCATGGTCTCCAGAATGTCTTATATGGACAGACTGAAGTTGCGGTCACTGTACTCTGCAGCATATAGACTACTTAGAGGCAACTTATGCCTGGTTTACAGGGCAATTTCTGACCCAAATCTAATGGAAATGCTACATATATCCAGAAGTCAAATAGTACTAGAGTCACCTGTTCCAGGGACCTCAATCTTGCATGCAACAAATAGGACCTGCTGGAGAGACAGATAACATCTCTCAGAGGTTGCCACTCCTCTGGAATAGGCTTCCAATCCACATCAAGCAGAGCACCTCCATGACCCTGTTTAAGTGCAACCTGGATGACTGAATGGGAAACCGTAAAATTCTACTGGGGTTTTACCCCTGCTTCTCTCCTGGACAGAGGTAGTCCTTGATAGAAAAATCTTGGACATAGAAGAGATCTCTCATCTGGTATTATATTGGTATTTAACGGCTAGGCTTGGAAAGACCCTCGGGTCAATAGCCTAGTAACATCCTATGAGCCTAAGAACCTAATTTCAAAATATTTGTGACTCAGTGTCAAATCTTAAGTCGATAATAGCAGACAAAAACATTTTCCTGGATTTTTAGAAAAACGTTTTAAAAAATGTCTTTCACATTTAAGCTACAAACCAAGGATGAATGGAATAGCTTTATTGACAGTATACTCAAACAACTAAACTTGAAATATTCAGCCTGAGTCAAGTGCCTCACTGCTGACATGTTCTTACCAAAAACTGAAACCACTATAGGTCAGCTTTTCCTGTGCTGTTTGCTTACCACTCAACCTCTTAGAGAAACAAATCTGGACAAAGCCATAAATAAAGTGGGTCAAAGGCACAAAAATATGGACAATTTTTAAATATTGTTCTTACAAACTTAGAAAGTTGATAGAATGACAGGTTTTGCATTAGCATGAATTTTCTGAAGGGTATGAAGTCTAAAACTCATTTGTCTGTCATTTTCTAACTTCAAGCTCTAATGACGTCATTAATTTGCCGAAATTGCACAATTTTATGAAAAATGAAACAAAAATATGAGGCAAAAATCTGGACATTCTGCAAAAATGTGTACAGTTGAGAGGTATGACTGTGTATAAAATCAAACAGTGAGACTTGAAATTTCAAGATGTATTTCGGCAAGCGAACATATCAGGAAGGTCTGCATTAGAAATAATTAACATGATTCAGGTAGCTCAGCTTGCAGATCCAAGAATAATGCACTAGACAGTACTGTGCATGCAAAGACATTGGCTTGCACGGTCACCAAGACATTAATTTACTCAGTCATGGAAACAACAATTCACTCTCTTACACAAGCAAGTATTTCCACAGTCATAGGGGCACAGAGTCTCACAGAGTAATTCACATATTTGTGCACTGTAGAGTGTAAAGTCCCACAAACACAGTGCAGTGTACAATGAAATGAGATCACAGTGAACAAATAAATGAAGATGAATATGCTACATTTGATATTTTTGAGCAGTATTTATTTATTGGACTTGACAAATCGTAAATTTGTTACCAAACTGAAAATGACCCAAGAGTGGTGTTAAATTGCATTACGTCACATTTGGGTAGCAGCAGCAGGAGACAGTGGGTTACAAAATCTGCCCTTTTAAGTGCAGTTAACATTATACCTCTCCTCCATCCTTAACTTATCCTTATGATTTTTCTATCTTTATCATGCTCTCTTGAATGCCTCTGCAGATTCCCAATCCAACACCCATTCCAGAAGTCCTTTCTGTAAGCTTGCAATCCTCTTTGTATAGAAGTACTTTCAGAGATGAAGGGAGTAACTAGTCTCTATAATCTGCTACTTGGACCTCCTTTGCCCCTATGTCCTACCTGTTTAGAATGACCACTTCACATCTCCCTTACACGATGTTGTGCCCCAGTATCACATCCTCAGTCTCTTGGCCTCAAGTGAGAATTCTCTCTCTGTTGTGGTCCAAGTACAGTACTTTGCATTTGTTTGCACTGAACCTCAATGGCCAACCTTGTGGTCAATTGTCTTTCCAAATCCTATAATAGACCAGTCTCCCCCGCAATCCACTGCTGCACCTGTCTTTATGCCACAGCAAAAAGCCTGATCCTGTTCTCTATTACCCAAGATATGTCTGAGACAAGCATACTGAAAATTACTGGGCCCAGGACAAACCCCTGTGGTGCACCAGTAGTTCTGTTCTTAATTCCTGACACTGCCCCTCACATCACAGCCCTCTGTGTCCTAACATTCAAATAGGACACTATCCATTCCTTCAACCTTGGTCCTAACTCAACCACTTCAGCTTCCTTGTCAAACACCTTGATGAAATCCAGCTAGAGCATCTCCCTTGCAGCTGACCATCAGCTAATAGCAGCTTCCCTCCTCACTCACTACATCTACCGGCACCACCTTAGATCCAGTCTCTACCCGACCTATGTTCAGAGCTCATCAGTAGATAGAGGACACTGATATAACTTTACATTGCTGCTGTACAGCGTGTCCTAACCCCTCTCTGTGAGCACCAAACTAACACTGTGCTGGTAGATGCATGTGTGTTTCTTGCTCCAACAGACCAGTTCATCCACTCAAAGCGCTGAGCTTGCCAGGCTCATAATGGTGCTACACTTGAGTAAGCCTAGGCTGCTGGATGAGTGAGATCCAGTGTCCACCACTCACAAATCACCCACATTTCACCTCCTCCAGCTCCCATGTCACTAGTTGGATGCCTGGGTCACAGTAAGGGCTCTATTCCCTTTGTGCCACAGGACCACTAGTCTTCCGGTATATCTTGACTACCTAGTGATCTGAAGATTTGCATCAGGAAGACTGCAGCACAGTTGCCAAAGCTCTGCAGACTTTTGATGGCAGCCTTTTAAATCAGAGCTAAATAAACTAATAGACAAAGTGAGATTAAGGGACAGTTCAAGCCAGGAAGTTGGAAGAGCCTCAGTCAGACACTGTTCCACAGTCAGATTCATATTCAGATGTGTATACTGATAACTGTGTGACGATCAAATTTCCAGACCAGATAATGACAGTCTACCAAACTATGACCAGCTACTGGATAAAACTTTACAATCAGCTATGACTATTACATAATTTGTTTGTGAATGTAAGGAATACAGAGTTGGTAGAGCTATCGGAAAACCAGCCAAATGGAATGATTATGCTGCATGCTTTAACAGTAAAAAATTGAAATGGATTAAAGAACTTCACCTCTAAGACTTCACTCTCCAGGTAATTTTCCTGACTTCATTTCTCAAACACATTAACAGCTGATCGTATCCTCTGTATTGAGATCTGTAATGCTACTCGTGTATATAAACACAAACTCTTCTAACTAGAATAATACCATATGGTAAGTCCCCGTGTAGAGGTGCATTCAAAGGGCTTCAGTAAGAAAATTATCTATGCGTCTCACATCTCGTCACTCATTACAGTTTCTGAAGGGTACTCCACTCGAAGCACTAATACATTAAAGCATAATTAAACGAACAGTTGCATAAATTAAGCTTAACCAGTTAAAAGCTGCAATCTGGTACCAATTTGCCTAGCAAATAGCCAGAATTTGTATGCTTCTCTCAATATAAATACATGCCAAAAAGGGTTTTATATTCAACATCTGGGTCTGATATAGTCAAAGTAAACTTTACTGTCATTTAGAACTAGACACATGTAGCCTAAATGAAATTTCATGCATCAGCTTAGATCTTGAGATTACAAAGGAAAGTGAAACACATACAAGTACTGGAATAAATATAACTAACAAATACAATACTACTCCTAATACATGCAAGAAAGAGCAGACATTTACCAACACTCACATACAAAAATAATACCCTCCCCTGAGTTAAATTACCTACCCTATTTAAAGTAATACAAAACACACTACAGATTGAAATGCCCAAGTTATTTGTCTAATATTGCACTTGAGCATGTTAAATAATACTGACTATGGATATAAATAAATAAATAAATATTGCACTTACTTGGTATATATATGTAAGTATATATTGCACAAAGAAAAATTAACTTGTGTCCAGACCCCTGGGACTAGTCCCTGGGTTCAGAAGTCTAATCACTGTAGGGTAGAAACTGCTACTGAATCTTTTAGTCCTGCAACAGACACTGCCATATCTCCTGCCCGATGCTTAAACAGCCCATGCACAGGATGCATGCTGCCCAGTATTATTTTGGTGGCTTTTCGGATGCTTCTTTCAGAATACAGATGTATTGATAGAAGACTGGAACCTGTTACCTTCTCTGCAACCCTCACTACTCTTTATAGCACCTTCCTTTTTATAACTGTACAGCCACACTCTGAAGTTGGCGGTGAGGATGCTCTACTGCACCTCTATAGAAGGTGGAGAGAATATAAGGAGGAAGCTTAGCTTTTTTTCAGGCTTCTTAAAAAGTGGAGGGGTTGGTACACTTTCTTGACCAGCGGGCTGGTGTTTCTCAACCACGAGATATGATGGAAGTAAAGGGTAATTAAGACTTCTTTGGATCTAAGGAAGAAGTCTTTGGAAATTAGATGAGCCAAACAGAAGGCTTTAAACACTATTACGGAGACATAATGGCCAAAAAATAAAGAATTAGCAACACGAGTGTCTAGATTCATTGCAACAGTTTCTGACTTGGCATTTGTCACCTACACTGTATGGGAAAATGCTTGCTTACCAAAATTATCTATACTGCTTTTTTTCTCATTTAATTTGAGACCGTTGCCCTTGCAGCAGTTGCTAACATGGTCTAACCCATGCTGAAACAAGATGGGTTAGTATGTGTGTACATACAAAGTATATACCTGCACCAGCTTTGAAGAATTTCAACTGCAAAGCCCAAGCAGAGGAGCTGCCCAACTGAAAAGCTATGGAGAGTATTCATGGCCATTCAGGAGTTCTCTTCATAGTTAATCATACACATTAAAGATGTAGCTGACATATCCAACATTAAGGCCCATCCTTGATAGGTCTTATAGATGGGCACCAGCAATAAAGACAAATTGGGCAGTAGAGAATGAGAACCACAACATCATCAGAGAGAAGACTGAATTCTGAGGAAGCCCAGCTCCAAAGCATAAACTGGAAATTTGTCTGGACAAAGAGCATCATGGACCCTAGGAATATCATGCAAGCGCTGGCTGCAGCTATTTAGAAGTGGATATGGACAACACTACAGGCTCAGACACAGGCAGAATGCTCTAATGTGCAGAGGCAGAAATACAAACCAGCCAAGCAGGAACAAAGGTTTTTTTTTTTTTTTTTTTTTTTTAAAAGCCCCCTTATGCCACCAGTACCTGCAAACAGGCTACATGTCCAGCATGCCATCAGCTATATGGGGGGCAGACTCTCATGAAGTATTGCTCTTGCAAGTGGGGATCTCGCCACATTTTCTGGATCTTGGCACTCAAACAGAATGAGCACAATGGCTTAATTGACATGGGCTACCTTCTTAACAGCAGTGAGGAAAAGGTTAGCCTCAACAGGTCAAATAGATCTCCCTCACTGGTTGTGGATCAGCAAGATGCTTATAGGAAGCAAGATAAAAGGACTGAAACTATCCCATGTGAACTCCCATACCGCACGGCAACAGGGCCCCAGGGACCTAGGTCCCTGTCGTCAATGTCACTCCAGTGAAACTTGAAGTTTAAGACCTTCACAATGATCAGTCTTCACAAGGAAGGATGGGAGGGCCATGTCACCAGTCAGTGGGCCCTGAATTCCCAACACTGTATCCTGCAATGGTAAAGTGCTTGCCCTCAAATATAAGCACCCCAAGTGGAGATGGAATTCAGCAAAGGATGTCAAGAACCTTGGATATCTACAGCCAGACAAACAGAAAGGTACCAGCTACTCGTCCAGTCTATAAAGAAGCAAGTCCCAGTTGGGCACTAGGAGAAGCCTCCCTGTGGATCCCACTCCTGTTGGATTCCAGCAAGAGGCTGATGGAACCCAGAACACCAGGGTACCAGGCAGTGATGAGGAAAAAAGTAGACAAGTCCTCCTAAGCAAAGCAAGGAACCCGTTTAATCAGGTCATCCTAAGCCACAGCAGACAACAATAATTCACTGCCAGCTTGGAGGGTCCATTAAATTCCTGGAAAATCAACACAGAGTGTACCATCCAAACCTCAAAGGGGAGCATGAATTCCCTCCACAAACACAAGCCTCAGTTGACTATCAGGAGAGGGAGTGGGGCATGCTCAGAATGTCACAGAATTAGTCACTTAAGTAGCCACACTACTTGTGGAAAATCTGAGTTAAAGCCCCCCCCCCAAGTGAGGGGGAACTGAATTTGGACCATGGAGGGTTGGCAAGAGATTCCAGTTTACCTGAATAAAAATGGTAGCCATTTGGTATCTGGATGATAGCAGATCCCAGGAAGGGTGAGCTCTAAAACAGGGGTGGGGGCAGCTATGAGCTCAAAGCACAAAAGCCTTAGAATGGACTTCCCATTAAATAAAAATGGGAAGAAACAAATTAGTACATTCACCTACCAAGAATAGTTAGAAGCAAGTCCAGATGTCCTCCTGGAAAAGGTGGAGCATAAGACAGCAATCTTCTCCTCACCAGCCGCTGCCCACAAGCAAAATGTGAAGACCCAGGAAGAAAATGCAAGACTGCGCAGAACTCCAATGAACCCAAAGTCAACTCCATATTAAACACAGAGGGGACTGAATGCCATCATCATTTAAAAGTTCTTACATTTACCTGCCCAATGTATTTCTATGGCAACTATTTCTGAATTTTTGAAAAATGTCAGAAAATCACTCCCAACACGACTGGTGGGAAGGTTCCTCTTTAGACTAAGTCGAAGTGCCACAATTTTACCTAAAATTCTTCTTGGAAGAATGGCTGAGGTTATTGCCTTCTAGAGGCAGGTCATGTAGTTAATGACTTTTCAGGTTTCCCAGGGACAGGGATCAACCCCAACTACTGAGCACTCATTTCTGTTTCAGTCATCTGTTTTCAACATGGACCTGGGGTTTGATCGGTTCACCCTCAGCTTCCACTCTGTGGGGGGTGCACTGCAGGGTAATTGAACCACTTTTTCTGATCCTGATCTACTTAGTTTCTTGATCACCCAGCCTTCTTGCTGGGAGTAACATTCTGAATCAGTAAGGCCACAAGCTGAAGTACTCAGGGTATCAGAGTTATTCTCCTTCACACTCCTTCATATTCTCCCCTCAGCCTACCTAAACTGATTGGCCAGGGTCAGGAAGTAATCAAATGTCAGCTGGGACCAGGATTGAGTGAGATCATGCTTGTTTGAGTGTTGCTGGGACATGAAGTCACAGCTGCTTCATTTCATCTGGAAGGTGTTCATTCTGATGCCAGCATCTGGTCTAGCATGCGCCTCATCCTATGAAACACTGCCCTTTGTTTATTAGTGACATATGTAGACACTGCATAGCCTGGATCATCTTGCATGCTGATTACACATTTGTTCTTCCACAAGTTCCTGAATGACCTATACCCCACAGTCACAAGTCTCAAGTCTTTCTCCCCATTTGGCTCCTTAGCAGAGGTCACATGTGAGGGTCTTTGTTGCAGAGGTGAATAAAGCTTCTGAGGTGAATAACGCTTCAGAGTTTTTATTTTCTTCTGATGACTCATGGGACAAAGCCACCTATAAGGAATTATGTAGCACTTGCATTCCTACTTCTACTTGTGGACAGACAAGGCCTTGATGGCATAGTCTCCTCATGCCTAGATCACCTTCTTATAGAATCAGTGTTTGTTGTTCGTACCATTTATTAACTTTGCTGACCAGGTTGGAGGTCTGGCCCTCAGACCATTTTCAGCTATGACCTGTACTAGACAGGCAGTTATAAACTTCAGATAACACTACCATTTGGTGATACTATACAGTACAGACAGGATAACTCTCTGGAGGCACCCTCTGTTTATTTCTGCTACACCAAAGAGGTACGATATGATTATCCGACTGTGCAGCCCCCCCCCCCTTCTCCTTGTTGTGATGGATTCTGCAGTCCTACCTCTTCCTCTAGTTACCATTCATCATTTTCCACTATTCCCTGTATCTTTTCCTTTTACTTTGGATTTCATTGTTTCTCCTTCACCCTACTCTATACCACCCCCACCTAACTGCTCTCCTCTGACAACTTCCTGTCAACTTCCTTCATCCCATCTTTTCTCACCCTATATTGACTACTGTTTCCTCTTCCTCTCCTGCCCAACTATGCCCTTTTTCACCTCATTAGCTGTAGAACATGTGTGTTGTACCTTTAAAAAACATTTCTAAGTCCTGAACTTGTGTATAAATAGCAAGAACGTGCTAGCTTCAGTGTCATTTTATGAGTACAGCCAGAGTGTGAACATATATGTACGAGACAGCTGGTTTGTATACATGTTAAATTTACTTTGCTTCATTTCTAATGTATTTGTACATAATACAGCTGCTTGAACAAAACCCACAATGTTAGTCTACTTCATCCTGACTAGAGTGACATGGTGTTAGAACTGGGATGGCAGAGACTGCTATTCACAGCCATGAGGTGCACAGCAAACGGTGAAAGGCAAACTAAGTGAACCAAGGGCAAAAAAAGGCCAGAAACTATCTAAAGGTAATGAAAACTTGCGCAATTTATTCATTAAAAAATGCATTACTAAGCAAACGAACAGCACAAAAATGTTTAAGCAAACGAACAGCACAAAAAGCTTATTAATCAGAAAAAATTTTGAAAATAAGATACTTGATAAAATGAGCATCAGAAAAGTGCAAAAGGTTTAGAATTACCTCAGAACTGCAAAACAAGCATGTTCAAAGTAAAACAAGTACAAGAAAATATAATGGGCATTAAAAGAGATTAAATTATTTATTTTATTTAACATCTGTTGACCAGGATAGTCCGACAGAGCATGTGCCCTTCTTCAGCGGAGGCCCAGGGAGAAAAATTTCCACCAAACAAACATGTAGGATACTTAAAGTATAAAATATACAAGAGAATATACACATTATAAGTTAAATTAGAAAATATAAAGTAACATCAAGTATTTAATATGTAGTTCAGATTTAGCAAGAAAATATATAAAACAAAAAAGCTAATCAAAGAAAAAGGAAAAATACTAAAACAGTACAAGAATTGGAAAAGAAAGTAGGAAAGGAGTCCATACAAAGGGAAGAAAGTACAGAGGAGGTAGGTAGGAACAGAGTTGGGGAAGAAGGAGAGTTGAAGAAAAGGTCAGGAAAGGTAGATATAGCAATAATTTTGGAGAGAAAAAAGTGTGAAGGGAAGTAATAAGAAGATGAAAAAAGAAGGTGATAATGAAGGAAATCTGGGAGTAGAGAGACCAGGAGAAAGGAGAGAAGAAGCTGAAAGTTGAAACGGGAAAGAAAAGGATTTCAAGTGGGAAGATTACAGTGACAAATCCAGGCTCTGTTTAGGAAATTTCTAAGAGCACTGAAGTCATAAGAATTTGTCATATGTCTGAGGGCTAAGGGAAGCTTATTCCAAGATAATACAGGAAGGTGGCTATAAAGGTTTAGTCCTAAAGATGAGCAAAATGAATATAACAAAGGGTGTAAATGGCACATTAAATATAAATAAAGCAAGTTGACTTGCATGTTTATTGGCGAATTGCTGTGTTTTGGCATAAACTACTACTTTGCATTGATTGGAGCTCTGAATAGTATAACTAGAGTTATTCAAAGTATCTCAAAGTGTGTAAAAGTGCTTACAGTGTGCGTTTATTACTATGCATTTATTCCGAAGAGTTTGTGTGGAAAGTGCCACTATTTCATAAAGTGCAGTCAAATACAGCCATTTTGAAAGGTTTCTTGTGCTGGGTGTGTCTATTCGCAGAGTGCTGCCATTTTATTTATTTATTTACATTTGTTGACCGGGAGTGTCCGACTGGACACAGGTCCATTTTCAGCGGAGGCCCAGGGAGAAAAGCTCCACAGTTAAAATAAACAGACAGTAGTTACATTGGATTACATAGTGATTAACAATTTCACATAGCAATTCATTACAAACATATTTACAGATGAAGAACATAGTGCATCAGTAGACAACTAGAATCTTTATCTGTGAAGTACATAACAGACATTAACAATATTACAATAAGAAGTTCCTGCTGTATAATAAGTACTGGGCTTATGAGCATCTGAGCTTGCTATAATCAAGTTAGTTAGTGGGGTGGAAAGAAAGGTTGGATGGGGTGGGTGATATTAGAGTGGGAGTTGCAAGGGCATAGCCAGCATGTTTTTAGGTGCACTTTTAGTTACATTACAGAGTGTTTCTTGCACTATACAGAGTTGTTTAGCAAAGTACAGCCATTTTGGGGAAATTCCAGTGTGCTGTGTACTGTTTATTCGCAAAGTGCAATTACTTCAAAATATTTCTTACTCTCAGTTTCTTCCACCCAGTTTATTCACACAGTGCAGTTATTTGAAATGTTTCTTACACTGATAAGAGGTGATTTCAGGAGTATGACAGTGCCCGGCAAACATATTTCAAAGTTCAGTTATACAGAGGCTTGTTGTGCTACTGGGCATAGTTACCAGTACTGGTATAAATTTCAGGAGTGGGTGTGTGTGTGTTCGTGCAGACTGGCAAAAGTCTTCACTGAGATGCATTAATACGGCAGATGGTTTTCGAAGACCACTACCTCTTGTATTGGATCAGAATATTGCAGAGAATTGTTGCAAGAGTATGATATATTCATACAAGCAGCTTATTCTTATAAATATGCACGCACCAGGGCATTCATTTTGCTAAACCTAGCAGGGTCAAAGGCCATTGAAAGGGAGCATTCATTTGTATATGCACCAGCAGTGTATGAGGGTGAAGGGGAAAATCACTATATTACTGTACAGGCTGAATCAAGGGAAGATCCAAAGTGTCTGAAGCGCAAATTCAGAGAGATGTGTAACCCCCAGACCAATGTTACATTAGTGAGGCATTTGTTTTACACAAGAGACCAAAAGCAAGGAGAAACTTTTGCAGCTTACATTACTGACCTGAGGAACATAACATTGCTAAAATGTGTAGGTTTGGTGACTGGTGGCAAACTCCAGAGCAAATGTAGACAGCATGCAACATGTGACAGGCAGAAAAAGGCCTAAGCACGTGGCAGCTGTAGCCGCTCTAAGTGTGGCACGGAAAACCCGAAATCTTCCAGCAAGTTCTAAGACTAGTTTAGTTAAAGGAGCATGCTCAGTGCAGTACAAGGGTGAGTCAGCAAAACCCAAGTCAAGCTTTATTAACTGTCACACTTATGGTGCCAACCATGAATCTAAAGGAGAAAAGTGCTTAGCATTTGGTCAGCAATGCCATAAATGTAAGAAATGGAACCATTTTCAAAAATGTTGTAAATCAAGTAAGCCTCATACTGTTACAAAGAAGGGTCTTTCAAAAAAGCAAATTGATCAAGTTGAACTGCAACAGTCTGCTTTCTATGTAGATGGTGTGTCAGTAATTGGTGAGAGAACTGATGCAGCAGATTTAATGGCAAAGAATGAAGTATTTTGTACTGTCCGGATCAATGGTAAACCCAACTGAGCTCAAAGTAGACACTGGTTCAAAGTGCAATGTTATGTCTGCAGATACTTTTACTAAAGTGAGTGCTGGTGAACAACTAAATGTGACCAGTTGTGTGAAACTTGTTGCTTATGGAGGTGAAGAAATTCAAACCGAAGGCTTAGTAGTGCTTTCATGTTGTGGCCAAGAACTGTTATAGCTTATTATTTTATGTAGTCCGAAGATCTATGTAGTTCTTATTGGGTCTCGGAGACAGTTTGAGAATGAATCTGCTTTCTTTTACCAAAGATGTTCATCAATTAAGCATGTCCCAGTTCCAGCTTCGCTAATACTATTTTTTCGGTGTATGCTGATGTTTTCGATGACAAGTTAGACCCAGAGATTACTCCAGTGGTCAGACCAGCAAGAAAAGTTCTGATAGCTATGCAGCATAGAGTCAAAGCTCAGTTGGACAAAATGGTGCAGCAAGGTATAATTTGTCCAGTTACTTAACCTACCAAATGGACGTCATCCATGGCAACAGCTCACAAAAAAGACTCAGACAAAATCAGAATACGGATAGACTCAACAGAGATTTGAACAAAGCATTAAAAAGACCTCATCATTCCACATGTACAGTTGAAGTCGCAACTCTAATACCAGCTGCCACTGGTTTTTCTGTCTTAGATGCCAAAAGTTCATTTTGGCAAGCGATACTTGATTGCAGATCTTCATTACTAACTACATTCTGTACCAATTTGGAAGATAAAGGATTTCTCAGGACGCCATTTGGAATAAATTATGCAAGTGAAGTCTTTCAGCATGCAATGGAGCACATTTTTTAAGGTTATTCTTGAGCCATAACAGTAGATTTGTTAGTCAGAGGCAATGGAGAAGCAGAGCATGACAGAAATCTTAACTGAGTTTTAGACAGAGCACATGAAGTGAACTTGAAGCTCAACCCTCTAAAGTGCAAATTCAGACTACCAGAAATTATATATGTAGGTCATTTATTTACTAGCACTGGCTTGAGACCAGACCCGTCCAAGCAAGCAACCATTCTTGAGATGTCAGCACCAGTCACTGTACAAGCTCTACAACATTTTCTTGGTATGGTTAACTATTTAGGAAAGTTTATACCAGACTTCAGTGAGTTGACAGCGCCTTTGAGAGAGCGAATATGTAAGAATGTTACATGGTCATGGTTAGAACATCACCAGAAAGCATTTGAAGACCTTAAGCAGAACATTGCTACTCCACATACATTAAGAGACTATATCATCAACAAATCAGTAACTCTTTCCTGTGATGCTTCAAGATTTGGTCTAGGTGCAGTAATTCTTCAAGAGGGTAGACTATTAGCCTATGCATCTAGAACACTTACCCAAACTGAAATGTAATATGCTCAGATTGAGAAAGAACTTTTGGCAATAGTGTTTGCATGTTCCAAGTTTCGTGATTATATCTATGGTCGAGATATTCAGATTGAAACTGATAATCAACCTCTGGTTACTATTTTAATGAAGCCTATGCATTCAGCTCTAGCAAGATTACAAAGAATAATGCTTAAATTGAAAAAGTACAACTTCAAAATGTTCTATACAAAAGGCAAACTTCTTCATCTAGCTGATACCTTATCCACATCGCCCAGAAATACAATGGAACAGCTTGACACAAGAGAATTTTGACTTCGTGGTCATGGAAGTGTGTAATTTTTCTACCAGAAGACTGGATGAGCTAAGAGATCACACAGACTGATCCAGTTTTGCAAAAGCTCAATCACTACATTAATGATGGATAGCCATCAAAGCAATCTAGTGTGCCACCAGAAGTGCAACCTTAATTTCCTTACAGAGATGAGATATTGATGGAAAATGGCATCATTTTCAAATGTTCTAAAATTGTTGTTCCTGCTTCCTTACGACACAAATACATCCTGATTTTGCAGAGTGGGCACCCAGGTTCCGAAGCTACCAAAAGAAGGGCGAGAGGACTAGTATCTTGGACTTCTCTAACAAAATACATTGATAAAGTACTTTCTTCTTGCTCAGTATGCAATAGTACTAAACCTCATTTGCAAAAAGAACCACTTCAGCTAAGTCAAGTTCCTGAACTACCTTGGTCAACAGTAGCCACCGACATATTCGAGTGGAACAATCAACATTACTTGGTACAGGTAGACTCTTATTTGAACTGGTTTGAGATTGATCTACTACCTAACCTAACTTCCACTACTGTTATTACTAAGTTGAAACGTCATTTCTCAGTCCATGGGAGTCCACAAAAGCTTATCTCTGCCAATGGTACCCACTTTACTAGTCAGTTGTTTCAGAAATTTGCAAGAGAATGGGACTTTGTACATGTTACTAATAGTCCAGAATATTCACAGTCAAATGGGCTAAGTGAACGTGCAAGTACAGAGTGCAAAGCAATTACTTGACAAGTCAAAGTGCGATAATATTGATGTCTTTTTGAATTTACTCAATCTCAGAAACACACCCAGTGACGATATACTTGGCTCACCTGCTCAGAGACTTCTATCTAGGCAAACCAGAATGACATTGCCTATCAATTCCAGTTTGAGGCCTAAAGCTAAAAACAACAAAGCAATCAAAGCCCAATTATTTAGAAAGCGATCTTTCCAAAAGTCCAGCTATGACAAATCGAGCAGATTTCCTCGTCCGCTGAAAGGAGGAGACACAGTAAGGATACAAACGGTGAAAAGTTTGACCAGATTGGTAAAGTAACAAGTATGTGCAGAGCTGAGATCCTATCTTGTGAAATCTGAGGATGTGGAGTATATAGGAGAAATCGTAAATATCTTCCTGTATCAGAACTGTTATCGCAGCTTTGTTCCTGTGATATAGACTCAAAATCTCACTGCAATTCAGACAATGTTCCTGTTCCAGAACAAGTCTTGATTCTCACTACCATTTCGGATAATGTTCCTGATGTCCCTAAGGTTGAACATTCAAGCAAAGACAATCCCAGTTGCTAAACCCAATTAGAATTTCTGTGTCACACGATTTGGTTGTATTTCCAGACCCAGTGTGAAATATGCAGCAACTTGGACATAGCTGTATATATGTATCTAGTTTTGTATAAATGCATGATGAAAAATCATTTTGTCTTCATGGCATATCAGCCAATGTGGTCAATGACGCAGGACACATTTCTCAGAGGGAGGATGTTGAATAACGTGTGTTGCACCTTTAAAAAGCATCTCTAAGACCTGAACGTGTGTATAAATAACAAGCAGTGCTAGCTTCAGTGCCATTTTGTCCGTACAGCCAGAGTGTGAACATCTATGTACGAGACAGCTAGTTTGTATATACGTTAAAGTTACTTAGCTTAATTTCTAATGTGCTTGTAAATAATAAACATGCTTGAACAGAACCCACAATGTTAGTCTACTTCATCCTGACTAGATGAGCGACATTAACCAAACCACTCTCACCTTTATGTCCCATATTCTCCCCTGAGGTTCTCCCACTCTCCAGAAGACCTCATAATCTCTGTTAACCCAACTTTCCCAAGTCAATTGGCTACTTCACATCCTAATCGTGTAAATCTTTCGTACTCTCTCTCTCCCCATCTTCCTTTCTAGACTGCAAGTTGCCTTTTATTCTGTCCCATTTCTGGAGTCCACACTTTTAATTGTTTATTTATACATATATACGCATTTTTTTTTAATCAGCTGCTAGGCCTTCTGCCACAAGTGTTACCTGTATCCTTCTAAGAAAATGACAAGCAATTGACAAATTAAATAGTAATTACGAGAAAAAGAAAGATATTTAGAACTCTATTCTCCAATACTAACATTATGCCGCAGCTTTTTCTCCCTACATAAACTAGAAATACTGCAGTACCTTTCAAATGCTAATTTGTTTCCCTACTATAGTCCTTTTTAAAGTCTCACCATTCCTGTTTAAATTTCATGTTGTTTCAGAATGTAATATGTTCAGCCTGCCATAAACTGGGCAATACAGGTAACAATTTCATGATATTAGTTATCATCCACAGTTTTACATCATGAGACTGTCTCTTACGGAGTTAAAGTGATATAAAGTGCATATTAACATCTAAATTTAAACTAATTTAAAATCACTCAGCTGTTGGAAAAATCTTTTTCATTGCAGAATGTAAATGGACCATTATAGTCTTTTTTACCAGTTTGTAGAAAGCACACATTACAGTACTTCAGCTGAACAGATGCTCTGACAGTGCTTTCAAAGGCCATCTATAAAACAAATGAATCACAGTGTACTTCAAATGCAACTAAATGAAGGAAACTTGCATTTACAGCAACTAGACTGCCATTTTAAAATTACCCAAATGGGGAAAGGGCAGAGGGAATGAAAAACAAAATCACATCAGGATGGTAATTCCCATGATATCCAATTAGGAGGTAAGAAAAAAAATCTGATGCACTAGCAGTGAACAGAATACCAAGATATGATGGACATGGCTATGAACAACTTCAAGTGGTAGCAGAGGTAAGAAGTGTTCCCCAGTTCCTCCATTAGTAAACAGTTGTCTTTCTGTTCAATATATTGTACATGTGGATGTATTTGTTCAGCAATTAACAATTACAGCAGTACTGAATTTAATGCCTTGATGTGGGGGGAAAAGCAGACAAAGAAAACAAGAAAAGTTTTTTGTGTAACAACCATCAGAGATGAAGGTAAACAATTCAGCAAATGGTGTCCAGTTGATGGGACTGGTGCGAGGCCAGCAGAATAATTCACAAATGTGAACCAAGATGGATGTGCCTTGAGTCAGGCTAATGAAAGAGGTTAAAAGTGAAATTCACAAAGTGAGGTGGCTGCCTGCAACTTGCATAACAGAAGTCAAAGTGCAAGGCGAATGAGATATCTGGGCCTGAAAATGGTCACTGTTGATTAATGTCCTACTTGGGTAAACGAACAAAAAAAACAAACAAATGATAGAAGCCATGAATTGACATGTAAATGGTACTAAATTACTGCAAAAAAGAATCAGGGTTTAAAACATAAATATGTGCCTGTTGTTGCTGTGTTGCAAGTGTTAAGGCAGAGGCAAGTGAACTTTGAGTTTAGGACCTGCTACTGGAACGTCATTATTGTGATGCCTGGGAAGAAAGGGCAAGACTGTAAAGCCTTTGTTCAAGAAAAAAAAAAAAAAAGTTATTTGAGAGCAAACAATTTTTGTGACTGATGGGCGTGGAGTAATAAACAAGGCATTTAATGATGAGATTTGAAATAGCCAAGGCACAGGATCAGATCTTGTATTTGCTTTGACTTCCAGGTAAGTATGTAAAACAGATGAAGCATAAATGTACTTTGATAATGATTACAATTCATTATTAGAGAACAAAGGACACAGTTTGTGCTAGCTTTAAGGTGTATCGACTGATAAAGATGCATCTCTGGAGCTGTGTTTCATGTGCACATTCCAGGTGGATTTAAGACACTTAAAGATCCACAGAATGCTTTGCAGGCCATTTATGAGTATGACACTAAAGAATCTTGGAGATAAAAGGCACTGAGTCCAAAGAGTCCGAGATAAGTAAAGCAGTAAAATTTCTGCTGTGAATGCATTAAACATTTGTTCAGTATGACATTTTCAGGGCATATACGAGGCATAGACAAAGGCACGCACACTGCAGCAAAGCAAGTTGGACGAAATGAAGACAAAAATTAAGTATTTGTTTTTACTGAAGTACTAATGAATGAGTCTGTTGTACTGCTGTTTTTTCCACTACCATGTAATATTTAATGTAATAATTTACATGGAGCAGAAGAGTGAACATTCACTCATCCATAGTTGGTACAGAGTATTACTTGTGTCAAATTCGAAGTGGGATTGCTATTTAAACAGGCAGATAGTGTCTGGAGGGAAAAGAGAAGAATATTGATTTATTATGAATTCTATGACTTTCTTTACCCTACATTCAAATTTGTTTGACGGAGGTGACTAGAAGGGGAGTTAATAAAGCATGTAGAAGTTTTTATTTGCTATAATTTGATTAAATCAAAACAAGAAAGGTGGGTGTCAACATGCTGCAAAGAGATCTTGCCTAGTTTACATTTTTTCAAAGTTATGATGGTTATTCAGTTAAGCATTGTAAATAATTATGTATTCTGTTTGCTGCAGATGATTTCTTATCTTCAACTAAAAGCATTTATTAATGGAAAATGCAGCCAGTAAACTTTGCAAGAGCAAGAAAGAACCTTGCAGATTTCACTTACAATGGTCAGACCTCTACTGATTAAATGATTGCACATATTTGTTCCTTGTCTCCAGCAGGTGTTAATAGAAAAAATAAATTGCTAATAACTTAGCAAATACAAGATAGAACATTTTCATGCTCTTCAAAAATTTCAACTGTTTTTCATGCACACTAACTTAAGTAAAATTGCCTACAGCCATCCAGTAGGAAAATGATCTATTTATTCTACATATAAAATGACTAACACAATTTCACATGCCCCAGCAGCCCAATATCATAACATTGCAGTAACTTTAATGTACTTCATCTTTTTTATCTTGTCAAAGTGTAAAACTTGACTATGTTACATGGAAACATTTTCTTACTTATCACTAGCATAAACAGCAGTCACTGTTAAAACTCCCCACCCTGATTTTTTTAAATACTTCTGAATGCAAACTATACAGAACTACTTTCCAGTATAACATGCCACTTGGTGATGGGAACAATGACTTTAGAAGACTGTCACTGCTGAAGTACCACCCTGACCCCATGTGCAAAAATGGGAAAGGGGGGGTTGTGAATGGATGGATACATTTTAAATCACAAAATGTTTACAGAAATATTAATATGTTTTATTTATAAAGAGTTCTCCAGTTCCTTCAGTGACTTCCTAAACATTAATGGCATAAGGTGGGGTATATGTTTTACATTTTTTCTACTAGTTTAGCACAAACATCCATTTTTTTTTCAGCTATTACATGCAGAACCACAGTTCACAGGTATATTTCTACATCTAATGGGATTGATACTTTATAGTTATCCCATTTATTCACCAATTTCCAGCTGATGCTGGTTATCTTCCTAATCATCTTAACCTATTACAACTGATATGAGATTCACTTCCAAGGTACTCCTGATTTTTCTAGTTAATTCCAGGGCTTTTTCTGCACTCAAGCATTTCCTTTGGACCAGTGGAAAAGTGTTCACTGGCAAAGTCTCTAAGATTTGATATTACCAGAAGACTGATAACCAGAGACCCCTTTCAGCTTGCTAGCTCAGTGTTTGCTACTTTAATTTCCTCCAGAGCCTGTTCTGAATTCAAAAATATTTTTGAACCACCAAGAAAAAATATTCTGAAAATGGATATGGCAATTTGAATCTCACACCTGGCTCTCAACATTTCATGATGGTCAGGATAAACTTGCTTCTCTTATGTCTGGTGTAACATGAATAACCATTTTCCAGAAATACTCCATCTCCAATGGAAGATATTCCCTACGGCCATAGTGTTGCCAGGAACAGCTATTTCTACTGGTATGATTGCATCTTTACAAATATAGGTCTTGGCTACTTTCTCATGGTCAGATTTGGAGCATATACAAGATGTTCCTCTCAATTAAAAAAAAACTTGCGCTGGAAGACTACTCCAGTTGCTTATTTGCAATTTCATAAAATGTATGCATTCAAGCTTTTCTGGTAAAGCAAAAATCTCAGGTTTCCTCTGTGTGTTCTGCTTTCTACTATTTTTGAAACCGTTCCACTTGAGAAACTTCATGTCAAACCAATCTTTCCTTCATTTCAATCTCTGATTTCTGCAGTTTTTATCATCTGAACAGCTACTTAAAGCTTCTATTTTTCCAGCACTTTAACAATTGACTTGATATATTCCTCCAGTGTCTCACTTTTTTAACACCCATGAGTGCATCTGATTTATTTTTCCTCTACAATCTCCTGTACTAAAGCTGAAGTGCATTTTGCAAACAGCTACAAGATAAATCCTTGCCAGAACACATTTTTCCCTAGTTATTTTCTAGTTGAGTATATCTCACCTTCTCCAAATATCTTCTTTCTTAGCATCTAGGCAGTGTACTCAATAGCCAGTAGCTGCACTCGGCAATATTCAGAGTATCAGTCTTTTTCCCATCTTAATTTTAAGATCTGTAACTAGACTACTAATCACTGGAAAGTCTGGGAACCAATTCTGAGGAACTGGCTTGGGATTAGTGCTTCTGTTTTGCTGCTGGTGAGACAGGGAACAAAGGAATTTTAGTTCCTGGGCTTCTTAGTAATTACCAATCACTGGAATCTTAAAAATACCTTGCTTACAACCTGGCTTGGGATTAGTACTACTAGTTTGCTCCTGGCAAGAGGAGAAGAGGGGCACCGATTTCCGGCTGGTCTTCACTGAGTCTTTCACATGTTTGGGACTTCACTGAGTGGTCTGGTTGCAGTTTTAGTGAGAACATCTTCAGGGACTTTGTGCAGCTTAGCTTTTTGTTGTTTCCAACAGCTGTTGGTTCCATCCAGGTTATCTATCAAGAGAGGGCTATGGCAAGTGGACTTGACCCATCAGCATCAGGGTTAATACTAGTTCACAGGAAGCAGTCTGAGATTAGTGATACTACACTGCTTTTGGTGAGAGAAGGAGCAAAGGATGATTGACTCCTACTTGTGTGCAGCTCTGCTGAGACCAGCACTATCTCCACTACCAGATAGTCAGTAATAAACTCCATGCCTCATAGCTGCAACCACCCACCCCCCTCAGCCAACATTACCAAGCACCTGTAACCATGAATTGCACTTTGCAACTCTCTCTCTAATCAGCCTGGTTGAAAAAGGCATCCTGATCCAATGTAGCAATTGTGTTATGTTTACTAACAAAGTACAGTTGTGTACACTTACCATAAATGTAGATGTTCGAGTGTCTTCACTGTTGCAGTCATGACTGTAGGGTTCTCCCCTGCCGGCAGGCAGTCCTCGGTCGGCCAGAATCCCAAAGTCTGGGTCCGGCGTCGGCTGTTCAACCATGCTCCCTGACGTCAGAGCGCCAGGAGTACAAAGCTGACAGCCGACGCCATGTTCTCCAGTTTTTCTTGCCCCAGATGTCAGGAGTCCCAAAATGAGAAAAGTCCCATATCCTTTGCAAATACACCTCAGAAGAATGGTGAAAAAAGGAACCACACAAAAGTAAAAATAAGAGGGACAGGAGGGAGGGAACCCAGACTGCAACAGTGAAGACACTCAACATCTACATTTATGGTAAGTGTACACAACTGTACTATGTTCATCGTGTTTCACTGTTGCAGTCATGACTGTAGGGTAGAATCCCAAAGCAGAATGAAAGGGAGGTGGTCATAAAGTAGAAGGGTGGCTAAAAGGCCCTGCAAGACTGCAGAAGCAAAGCCTGCCCTAGACTTAGAGTAGAGAGGTAGATTGTAGTGCTTTGAAAAAGTATGCACTGAACTCCAAGTTGCAGCTTCCAAAATGTCTTTGGTAGGAACTCCCCTGAGGAAGGCAGCAGAAGTGGCAGCAGCTCTGGTGGAATGATTCTGTATACTCCCTGGGATTTGCTTTCCATGGTGTGAATAACAAAATCTGATTCCATGAGCAATCCATTTAGAAATGGTCTGTTTTGAAATGGCTTTACCTTGGGAACTTGAAGCACAAGAAACAAACAATTGCTCTGATTTTCTGATGTTCTTGGTTCTGTCCAGGTAAAAACGTAGTTGTCTGTGTACATCCAAGGAATGTAAGATCCTTTCCCCTTTATTTTGAGGAGTGGGGAAAAAAGTTGGCAAGTGGATAGTTTGATTTAAAGCCACTTTAGAAAACACCTTAGGCATGAATGTAGGATTAGTCCTGAAAGACACCCTGTCTTGATGAAAAATAATATAAGGTTCCACAGCCATAAGAGCTTGCAACTCTGAAACTCTCCTGGCAGAGGTCAGGGCTAACAGGATGGCTGTTTTCCAAGATAAAAACTTGATGTCAGAAGAGGCAGCAGGCTCAAAAGGAGGTAAGGTGAGCTTTTCCAAAACATAGTTGAGATCCCAAGCAGGAATGGGAGGAGATCTAGGAGGTCTTAAGTTCTTAGCTCCTCTGAGAAACTGTCTCATGAGCTGGTGGGAAAAGATTGGATATATATATAATGAGCGGAAATAGCAGAGGCATGTATCTTAATGGAAGAGAAAGAGAGACCCTTATGTAAGAGATCTGTCAGGTAAAGTAAAATCAAAGGAATGTTAGGAGGAAGAGGATCAGAATCCTGAGCCTGCATCCAGGAACAAAATCTTTTCCATTTTCCTGCATAAGATTTTCTAGTGCTAGGACGTCTGGCTTCTAAAATGACATCCATAATCTGCTTGGGTAGGAGAGAAGGAATCAAAGACCCTGGATTAACCAGGCTGCGAGTTCTGACATGGGAGTGTAGAACCTGACCCTGATGTTGGGACAGAAGGTTCGGAGTCTGTGGTAAGACCCAAGGGGGCTCCAGACATAGGTTTTTCAGAGTAGGGTACCAAAACTGTCGAGGCCAATTTGGGGCCAGCAAGATATCTTGGGCTTGTCCCGTTTGATCTTTAATAAAACCCGTGGAAGAAGAGGAAAAGGTGGAAAGGCATATCCCGAGAGGTTTCTCCAATTGAATGATAGTGCATCCACTTTCCAAGCTTGTTCGTGGAAAGTCCTGGTGCAAAAATTCTGTAGTTGATGATTGAGATGGGATGCAAAGAGGTCTATGTGAGGACATTCTCAGACTGCTGTTATCATCCTGAATATTTCGGTGTCCAGCATCCACTCATGTGGATCCGAAAGGTTTCTGCTCAGACAGTCTGCCAGGAAGTTTTGTTTCCCTGGTAGAAACTGAGCTTGAAGGTCCAGATTGCAAGCTAGAGCTGTGTTCCATAGATCCATGGCTAGTCTGCAAAGGGGATAGGAATGAGATCCCCCTTGCTTGTTTATGTACCACATAACTGTGGTGTTGTCTGCCCGTATCAGTAGTTGTCCTGGTTGTAGAAGATTCCTGAAGGTCATTAGAGCTTTCTGAATGGCTAACATTTCCTTTAAATTGATATGCAGGTGCTTCTGATCCTTTGTCCAAAGGCCCTGCAGACAGTTACCCTGAAAATGAACTCCCCATGCATAATCCGAGGTGTCCGTGGTTAGAATCTGAGTGGCAGGAGGCAGGCAGAAGGGTTTCCCTTTGTTTAGAGTACATGCCTTGGACCACCAAAGGAATTCCTTTTGAAGACAAGGCAGGACGGAGATCAGTATGTCTAAACTGTGGCAATGCTGAGACCATACACTTTTTAGGTACCACTGTATTTTCATCATGTGTAGTCTTGCATATGGTACGAGAAGGATGCAGGAGGCCATGTAACCCAAAGCCTGCAGGAATCTCCTTGCAGATAGCCGAGTTAAAGTTGCCAAGGTTTTGAAAGTTGAAGCCAGCTGAAACTGTTTTTCATATGTCAGAAATGCCATCTGGGTTGTTGTGTTTAAAGAAGCGCCCAGAAAAATTATCTGTTGTGAGGGTGTCAAATTTGACTTTATGTTTACAGTGAATCCCAGGAACTTGAGGAGATCCTGAACAAACTGTAGATGCTGGAGTAAGACCTCCTTGCTGTCTGCCTGAATAAGACAGTCATCCAGATAAGGGTAAATTTGAATTCCCTTGAGTCTGCAGTAAGCTACTACTGGAGCCAGGCATTTGGTGAAGACCCTGGGCACAGTAGACAATCCAAAGGGCAGCGCAGAGAATTGAAAGTGCCTCGATCCGGCCTTGAACCTGAGGTATTTTCTGTGTTCCTGCCTGATGGGAATGTGTAAATATGCCTCCTTTAAATCCAAAGTTACCATCCATGCATTTTTGGACAGCATTGGAAGTAGCTGCTGTAGAGTAAGCATCTTGAATTTTGGAATCTCTAGAAAGGTGTTCAAGACTGACAGATCCAGAATGGGTCTCCATGAATTTTGCTTCCTGGGGACTAGAAAGAGCCTTGAGTAAAAACCTTGTCCCATCTCTGAAAGTGGAACTAGTTCTATGGCTTTCATAGCCAAAAGAGCTTCCACCTGGTTTAAGGCCTCTATCCATTGATGTTTTGGAAGGTCTGGCCATCCGCTTGGCCTTGGTAGGGTATGAAAATGGAATTTGTAACCTCCTGAAACCACATCCAGAACCCACTTGTCTTGGGTTATATGAGTTCAATTTCGATGAAAAAGAGAAAGTTTTCCTCCGAGAGGGGCTTCCAGGCAAGAAGTTCCTGCAGCCCAACAGAGGGAGTTATTGAGTCTGTTTCCTATGAGTTTGCGACCTGTCCTCTCCCCCCCTAGGGGTGGAAGCGGTCCACTGTCTTGGTCTATAAGAGGCTTGTGTTTGAGGCCTTCCTCGGTAGCATCTGTATCTACCCCTCTGAGGCCTGTCTGAATTAGGAAAGGACCAATTTTTTGAAGGCCAATTCCTGCTAAATCTGGGTGGCTGTACTTGTAAGAAATCTTTAACTGTTTGCATGGATTTCGCCTTGTCCTCCATCTTTTTAATCACCTCTTCAGCTTTTGATCCAAACAAAACATTATGCTGAACAGGAGCATCCAATAATTTAGCTTTTACTTGTTCTGGCAAATTTTGTTCCTTCAACCATGCATGCCTTCTAATTACTGTGTCAGAGGCAGCAGCCCTACAAGAAGCCTCCAAGGCATCAAATCCACAATGTAAACCATGCTTCCCAACTTGTTCAGTGGCATGCATTAAGTCATGTAATTCCTTATCTGCACAGGCAGAAATGGAAGTAAGCTTTTGTTTTAAAACAGACAAGAGAAATTGCTGGTATTTCAGCATATGAAACTGACAGTTTAAAGCCCTAATAGATAAAGTAGCAGAAGTGTACACTTTTTTGCCCCATCTTTCTAAAGATCTAGAATCCTTCTCAATGGGAATGGGGTTTTTAGCAGAAGCGGCCTTAACTCCCTTAGGACCCTGAGAAATGGTTTCAGGGTCAGCAGTAGGGTTCTTGTATAAAAACTGGTGGGAATCAGGAACTCTGTAATATCTATCAGGATTAACAGGAGCAGGAGGAAGAGAGTCAGGGGTTAAGTTAGCCTCTGAAAAAGCATCATCCACAATATCCAAAATAGGAGGAATAGCCAGGGGTCTAATGTTGGGGAAGAGGAAGAAAATCCCTTAGTCTTTTCTTAGATTCCGAATACTCCTGTCCTTCCCAGTGGAAATGCTTCCTCATTTCATGCAAAGTTTCCCCAAAAGAGAAATCCTCATGGGGAAAAGCTGAAGGAATGGATTCCTCAGTATCAGAATCCTCATAACGAGGGAAAGAATATTCCTGGTCAGAAGAAGAAGAAACTGAAGTAACAGAAGCCTGATCAGAGGAATCATAATAAACTTCCTGCCTTGGCCTTTTATCTGGAGGGGGATGTGAACCCCTAATCATAGTAAGTAAATCCTCCGCCATCTTAAGTAACTGTTTCTGTGACTTGGGAGCCGGTTCAGAAGAGGCCTGTGTTGTTGCAGTCTTTGATTTGGAAGGAGTCTTTGCCTTTGTTTTTGGCTTTGCCTTTATTAGAAGCTGAGTAGACCTGAAAACCCCTTCGGAAGCCGGTACCTGCCTAAGGCCTAGTTGGCTCCTCGTAGGAATCCATTTCGGCCATCGGTTCCGAAATGGCCGACGACAGGGGCTGCAAAAGTGCCTCAATGACAACGGCCGAACCTGAAGCTGGCTTCGCTTGTGCGATATCGTCAGATTTGGACCTCGGAGGCCTGTCTTTGTCCTTGCGTCGTTTGTGAACTCCGGTAGCCGGATCCGTATCCCATCTGATGAAGTTCTATGAAAAGAAAATGTAAGGGGAACTATTTTTATCAGCGTTTATGTTATTTGTGGATGTGTGTTCCTTTTGCTGTGTTTGAACATTAAATCACTTGTGTGTTGGAACTGCTGGTCTCCGGTGCCTAATTTTGGATTACTAGTTACGTTTTGGGCACTTTTCCCACATCTTTGCTGCTTATATATAGTAGATCCATCTAAAGAGGTCCAAATAGTGAACATTGTAATACCATGAAAGTTTTCCTGCCTTTATCTTGATGATTGGATGGGAGATAGGAAATTCACCCTGGGGATCACTTCTGTGGCTCTGCTTGACAGGGGCACAGGAAAATAATTTTCTTGGGTGGCAAAAGCCAGGGTACCGTTTGGCTAGGCTTATATAGGCCCTAGGGCCAGTAGCCTAGTACCTACCTGTGAACCTATGAAGAGGTTACTGTGTCTACAGAACTTTATAATGTATTTCACAGATAAAGAATATTTAAGAACATTTGTTTCATGTTTTATCCCAAACTCTAATCAACAAATCCAGATTTCTGCTTTGTGGTTCTTTATGCTATGTTCATTGTCATAGGTCCTTGTGGGGTACAATGGGGGAGTTCAGCAGCTTGCCATGTTGCCATAAAGATATCATCTTAATTCAGCTCCTCCTCCTTGTCCTGTTATTTTCTTTTCTGTCATGCATTTTTTTCAAAGTGAATGTGGTATCACTGATCATTTTATAACCTTTCTTGCAAGACCATTTTGTACTGAAACTATGAAAAACTGAGGTCACCAAACCAATAAAATTTAATGTTTAAGATGTGTTTGTTTTGTGTGGTGAATTTCATTTTGAACACAGTGGTAGAAGGCAAAAAGCAGTGTATCTGGCCCAATGGGCAGTTGAACAGTACAACAGAAAATGTAGATGTCTGAATTTCTCATATCTGTCTGTTAATTTAAGTACCTGGTACAGATGCCTGACAATATATAGTTCTAGTTTGAGATGGAACAAAAATATTACATACAAGTAGACAAAACAATAAGCAAGTTCAGTGCAACAGAAATATTCCATTTAGAGTGAAAGCAGGACAACAGTTTAGGATATTAGCTGGCTTTCTTAACATACAGTCATAGCATTTTGCGAGATCATCACACAGCTAAAATTCCATTTGGAAAAACTTCTACATAGGTTGGTACTAGGCTAATACAAGCCTAGCCATAACAATTCCCTGGATATTTCTTCCCACAATATTTACTTCCCTGGACCCCTGTCTAGCAGGGTAACTGACATGATTCCCGGCGAGAATTTCCCATCTCCCATCCAGTCATCAAGGTTCCTTTTGAAGAGGGCCAAGGAGGCTCTCTGCTTGACATGTATGGGCAGTCTACTCCAGAGTATGGGGAGTCCTTGGGTCAGGAACCTATCCCTCCAGCATGTTTTGTTCACTGTGATGACAAGGTTTAGATCCCTGGAGCGTGTGGCTCTGAGGGAGTGGGATTTATTTAAGTGGAGCATGTCCAACAGCTCTGGGTTTCACATGGCCTTGTATGTGAAGCAGAGATCGCCTCGGAGTAGACGATATGCCACAGAGTACAGCTGGAGTTTAGATGGTCAGCATAGAGCATCTGCTTTACGCCTGTGATTCTTTTAGTGAGGTATTTCTGCAGCCTTTCCAGCTGTTACAGATGTCTTGTGAGGTACATACCAAATGGAATGTTGCACTCTATAATGGGTCTAATTAGGAATGAGTACAGTGAGACAATGACCTCCTTTTTCCTGGATGAAAAGCACTTAGTGATGAGGTGAGCCACATAGAAGGATTTCCTGACTGTTGTGGCAATGTGGTTATCAAAGGTGACACCACTGTCCACCTGTGTCCCTAAATCTCTCATCACACTTTCAGTGTTTAGTGTACTGCCACCTATGTGGTAATTCATGGGTACATGGTTTATCCCAAAGGGGATAACTATACATTTCTTGGCATTAAGCTTGAGCCCATGGCTCTGGCACCAAGCATCTGTTTCTGTAAGGCCCTTTTGTAAAATATCCACATCATTTGGTGATTCAATAATGGCTCCCAGTTTGCAGTCATCTGTGAACTTTGTTAGCCAGAGTCCCTTAGTCTTGGCCTGTACTTCAGAGAAGTAGATGCCAAACAAGAGCGGTCCCAGGACTGAACCCTGAGGTACTCCACTTGTCTGGAGATGGATTTGGAGTCAGCTACTTTTACAGTCTGGGTTCTGTCAGTAAGCCAGTTGGCAAGCCATCAAGTGACGAAGGGATTTATGCCCAGCTTAGTAAGTTTATCTATGATTCCACAGTGGGGGATGGTGTTGAAGGCCTTGGCAAGGTCCAGATAGGATGTGTGGACCACCTTACTCTCGTCCACAGCTCTGGAGACTGATTCAAAGAAGTCAATCAGGTTTATGAGACAAGATCAGCCCTTCACAAACCCAAACTGGGTGGGGTCCAGTGTTTGAAGGTTGCCAATATCTGTTTACAGGTTCCATGATAATGCATTGCATGCCCTTGCTGATCAGGCTCATCAGACTGATGGGATGGTAGTTCTCGGGATCCAAGGTGGATCCCCCCTTGTAGAGTGGGATGACTGTAGCTGTGCACCACTCAGTGGGGATGAAGCCTGAGGTGAGGCTATGATTAAACATGACACTTAGGTGAGGTGCCAGTTAATTTTGTAGTTCATGGAGTACAGAGCCCGGGATGTCATCTGGTCCCATGGATGCTGTATTCTTAGCTTTGGAGAGTGCGGTTTCTACCTGTGTGGCTGTGATTACTGGAATTTGGCAGTCTTTTGGTATTGAGATGGGCCCTTTAGAGGGTGACGGGGGGGTGAAGTTGGCACTAAATTGATCTGCCAGGATACTGGCAATATCCTTGGGATCAGTGTATTTAATACCATTCTGTTATAGCTCAGAGCAGATCTGAGCATTGCCATTTAGATTCTTGAAATAACTGTAGAATGCCTTGTGGTTGTCTTTGGAATCTTTGGCAATTTTAGTTTCATAACTAGCTTTGTTGGACTTTATGAGGGATCTCAGATTCTTACTGAGGCTGGTACTGGAGTTTTTTGCATCCTGGGATTTTCCTCTTTTTTGCAACAGTTTCTTCCTTCTGTGGTATAGTTTGTTATGGCAGGGGACCACCAGATTGGCTTCCATTTTTTGGAGGAGAGTGTCTTGGTTCTATTTGGGATGGCACGATTCATGCATGAGTGGATGTGCTCGTACAGTGCCTTAGTGTAGCATTCAGCACTCGAACATTCAGCTCCTATCTGCATGCGTGTCATGAAGTTCGTCACTTCTGACTTGAGTAGCATGAAGTTGGCTTTGGAGAAGTTTTTTACAGAGGTTTCCTTACTGGGAGGTTGTGGATGTCGAGGGTGATTAGCTTATGGTCAGACCTGACCAATGAGGGTTGACCACTGGTGTGAAGCATCTATCTCCCATGTTGGTAATGACCAGGTCTAGGTTATTGGAGTCCCTGGTGGGACAATTTTTATTTATTTATTTATTTTATTTATTTTACATTTGTTAACCGGGATAGTCCGACTGGATACATGTCCATTTTCAGCGGAGGCCCGGGGAGAAAAGCTCCAAGTACATAACAGACATATGAACATTGTTAATGCAAAAAAAGGAAGATAGTTGAGTTCTAAATACAATATAAAGATACATCACATCTTGGGGGAAAAAAAAAACAACAGCAGCAAATAAAAAAAAAACATAGGTCAGTTACAAAGGCGAGGCGCCTTGTTAAAAAGCGGTTAAGGATAGTGAGGTAAGAGAAGGGTAAATGATAGTGGTTAATCAGGTTTGGAACAGGGACATTGCCAGAAAGTATTGAGATGGGGTTTAAGCTTTTTTTTGAATTGTAGGAGTGAGGGTTCTGAGGTGAGCATGGTCGGTAGGGAGTTCCACATTTTACCTACAATGTTTGAGAATAGAGAATCCCCAGCAGAATTATTGGCTTTGGTAGTTTGAGCTAAGATCTTATTGGAGGAGCGTAAAGATTGCAGGTTAATATAGGGGTGAATGATGTTTTTCAGAGCTGGTGTTTTCTCTGAGTGATACAGTATCTGGTGAGCCATTTTGAGTTGGTTGAAATGGAGTTGGCTGGAAAACTCTAACCACCCTAGTTGCTTCAAGTTAGTGCAGTGGTGCGTTCTAAAGGTGGAATTTGTGGCAAATCTAGCTATGTGATTGTAACAAGAAGCAAGTTTGTTAAGGGTTGTCTTGTTTAGGTTTGTAAAGAGGGGGGAGGCATAGAAAAGAGTTGATAGTAGGTGTGTGCTGGCAATTGTAATTTTAGCGTGAGGAGTGAGAAAGTGTTTTACTTTATAGAGAGAGCCAAGCTTTTTATTGACGGTTTTGATGGTAAGATTGAAATGGGTGTCAAATTTAAGGGAGTTAACAATGGATTAGTTGATCCAGGGCGTTGGAATTTATGAATTTCAAGAACCGTTGGGAAAAAGTGTTGGTACCAAATTAGTTTTCCCAGTTAATGACAGGGTAGCTGAAATCACCCAGTATTAGGGTGTTTGGTTGCATCTTAATATTTTCCAGTATGTTTACAAAGGTGTAGTGAGAATCTCTGGGCATGGTGGGAGATCTGTAGCAAGCTACAATTTGGATTGCAGTCTTACCTAGTGTTTTTGTTGCACCTAAAGAATTTCAGATGCATTGTGTTGGGCAACTAGCCTGGAGGTGTGAATATCCTTGGTGAATATGGACACACTTCCACCTTTACTGTTTCGATCTTGGTTTGATGGCCGAAAAGTGTGCTAGGATTTCTGGCCTGGTATTTCAGGGGTTCTCTCTGAAGCCTTGAACCAGGTCTCAGTTACTGCACAGATATCAATGTTCTCCATTCTTAAGAGTGCGCATTTTGAGGTTTAGGCTTCTAGCATCGAGTAGCATTACCTTATGATTTTGCATGCTTGTATCCGTTACGGTGGTGGTTTTGTCCTTTGAACCTTGCCTAAAAAAGGCACTATAGGGGTGGCAAGTGCTTTAGCCAGTAACATGAATCCCAGGGGCAACTGGTGCAGACCATCTCTGGCAAAGCATCGTGGTTTGTCGATCATGTCATCCCAGGCAGACAGATACTGAATCTCCTTTGAAAGACACCAGAAGCTTAGCCAATTGTTGAAGTCAATCATTTTGTCCTTATACTGTGGCATTCTGGGTGAAGGCAGGATACTACTCAGGGCTAGGGTCATACCTGCATAGGCCACATGATCCTAGAGCTCTTCCATGTCTCTTTTCATGTAGTCCAGAGAGGTACGTCTCAAGTCATTCACTCCAACATGGACAATGACAGAGTCGTATTTGTTGTGGAGTGACTTGTGTGCATGCGTTATGTGGCGGATCCTGGCACCAGACAGGCAGCTGACTGTAATTTTCTCCTTGTTCAGCCTGGTGAGTGGGACATCAATGTGCCTGACTATAGAGTCACCTATGACTAAAGTGTTGGGTACATTGTCTTGCCTTAGGAGCTGTTGTTGGGTGGCACACTGGTGTTGTGAGCTATGTGTCACTTCGGTTATGACTTGTGTTTGTTTGCATTTCAGCTTCGGAGGCCCTTGTTGCTTGGGCAGGTTAATGTTAAGGGCCTCTGCATATGTGGGTTTAGTGTTGCTATGTGTGGGTGTTGATGGTGTGGGTTTTGAAGGGCTATGTGTTGCTTGAAGTGTAGTGCAGTTGTTAACCTTCTCCTCGACTATCTAGCACAATCTTGGCTGGAGAGAGCTTTGCTTCCCGTTTGGCTATTTAAGTGCATTTCTCACAGGTTGTAGTGTTGAGTGGTAGGAGAGGGTTATCTGTGTACATGAGGTAGTTGCTACATTGCCCCAGTATGCCCAGATTCACCAGGTGGACAGGAGAAATGAACGGAATCTGACCCTTGGACATGCCTGCTTAGGAGCTTTTTTTTTTGTAAAGTACAAGAGCTGTTTTCCCTTACCTTTGCAAGGTACTTTGCAATTATAGGCTAAGTGCCTACGATTAATTTCTCCTTATTAACAAGGAGAGTTGAGTGCGTGTATAAGTTTAAGGCTTCCTAGTGCTTTCCAGCAGGTTATAGAGCAAGTGCTAGTCATACTGCACAAAGCGGAGTTCAGTGCTGGTAGCAAAGCATTTCGGACTTGAGAGTAAAGTACAGATGCTCAGTAAAACAGAATGAATATGTCCCCAGTTTTTAGCATAGTCATACCTGAAAGGGAAGATGGATCTATCGGACATCCATCCATGCACACTACTATTATAGGTACTTAAAGCTGTACTGCACAACACAGTATCCACACATGGAAGATACTATTTGGTTTATTTAAGTCACAGACATATTTTTTTTACTCGAGTGTGTCATGTCACCTTTCTGTAGATAAAACCATTCATATTTTAATCTAGTAATTGTGAATCAAATAAAGGAAAAACAACCTCCATGTATAAGCACACAAAGTACATTACGTTATATGTTGGCACATCACACTTCTACTGAGCAAGACTTCCCATGCTTTGAGATCCTCAGCAGAAAATTTCTATGAAAAGGTACTTTATGTAAATATTGTTGGATATATGAACATATGTTCACTGGACGGCCACAGTGGTGCAGCGGTTAGCGTTGTCGCCTCACAGCAAGAGGTTCTCCGGTTTGATCCTCAGCTGGGGTGCCTTCTGTGCGGAGTCTGCATGTCCTCCCTATGGTTGCTTGGGTTTCCTCCGGGTGCTCCGGTTTCCTCCCACATCCCAAAGACATGCAGTAGGTGGATTGGACACTCTAAATTGGCCCTAGGTGTGAGTGGTGCATGTGTGCCCCTTCTGTGGAAAGTTGGGTGCTGGGCTGGCAACTCGACACCATAAAACTCCACTGCCAATCATGAGCAGACAGATGATCCACTGTGGCGACCCCTAACTGGAAAAAACCGAAAGAAGAAGAAGATATGAACATATGTTCACTGCAGTTATGCTACAACTTAAGCTACCGTAATGCTTCAAATTAAAAATGCTCAGATTTGGTACCCAAACTAGAAAAGATAAAATATTTGCTGCCCATGACTTGCACTCTAAAACCATTAATTTTCTCAATCACTCCCTGCCCCTTTTCAGAACACAATTCATTGATACTAAAACTTCAAAATGGGTACAAGCCATTAATCTTTAACTCCAGAATTCCAGCATCTATAACTAAAATGAAATAATTCAAACCCTGGTTATTACCTGAATTACAGTTCTTCTTAGATATTAATTACACCACAGAGATAAATAAAATATGGGACTCATTAAAAGCTTACATATATGGTAAAACCCTAACTTGGTATAAAAAAATCAGATAATGTAATTCTGAATTATTAGATCTACATTCCAAACTTTTGTCAGTAAAAGCTGAAAAAATCAAAATCATTTGGAGATGAAAAAGTAGAAGTATTAAACAATAAATACAACAAAATTCTAACACAAAAAACTAGTTTAGCTTTAGAAAAACTAAAAATGAATACCTTGGCCACTTCTCTCAAATATCTACATAATTTATCCACAAGAATCAAAATACAATTAAAAGTTAACGTTAAAATTATCTTCCATGAAAAGAAAGGGGAAAATGTCTTGGATATAGGTGACATTTGTTGATGCCCATAGAAATCACTATATGGAATATTTCCAAAAAGAAAATATACATAGTAATCAATTAAATCTAGATGAAAAATATTCTAATATAAAAAAAACCAGACAAATTAATACTAGATCTGCAAAGCACCCATATCCTACAAAGAAATTGCAGATACAATAAAACAGGGTAAAAATAATAAAGCTCCAGGTACATATGGCATCATCATCTTCTTCTTTCGGATGTTCCTGTTAGGGGTTGCCACAGCAAATCACCTGTTTCCATTTCTTCCTGTCCTCTGCATCTTGCTCTGTCACACCAACCGCCTGCATGTCCTCTCTCACCACATCCATAAACCTTATCTTAGGCCTTCCTCTTTTCCTGTTACCTGGTAGCTTCATCCTTAGCATCTTTTTCCCAATATATTCTGCATCCCTCCTCAGCACATGTCCAAACCAATGCAATCTTGCCTTTCTGGCTTTGTCTCCAAACCTTCCAAACTGGGCTGACCCTCTTATATACTTATTCCTAATCCTGTCCACCCTCGTCACAGCCAGTGCAAATCTTAACATCTTTAATTCTGCCACATCCAGCTCAAACTCCTGCCTTTTTGTCAATGCCACTGTCTCCAACCCATATAACATAGCTGATCTCACTACCCTCTTGTAGACCTTCCCTTTCACTCTTACAGGTACTAGTCTGTCACAAATCACTCCTGACACTCGTCTCCACCCACTCTATCCTGCCTGTACTCTCTTTCTTCACCTCTCTTCCACACTCACCATTACTCTGAACTACTGACCCCAAGTATTTAAACTCATCCACTTTCGCCACCTCTACTCCTTGCATCCTCACCATTCCTCTATCCTCCCTCTCATTCACACACATATATTCTGTCTTAATCCTGCTGATCTTTATTCCTCGTCTCTCTAGAGCATATCTCCATCTCTCCAGGGTCTCATCCACCTGCTCCCTACTCTCACTACAGATCACAATGTCATCTGCAAACATCATAGTCCACGGGGACTTCTGTCTGATCTCGTCTGTCAACCTGTCCATTACCATTGCAAATAAGAAAGGGCTCAGAGCTGATCCTTGATGCAACCCCACCTCCACCTTAAATGCAGCCATCACTCCCACCGCAGACCTCACCGCTGTCACACTACCCTCGTACAGATGGCATAATTATGGAAATATGTAAACTTTTTCCTTCAAAGATACTATCCCTCTTATATAAAACTCTATTAGAAATTCAGTCACAAGCTTTAATACCACCCTCTTGGAGATATTCCTTAATCACACCAATTCTAAAGGAAAACAATTCCCCAAACCTCTGTACCTCATATAGACCTATATCATTATTAAATAATGACTATAAGATACTTATGACAATATTAACTAACAGAATGAAAATACCACTATCCAAAACAATAAATAATGATCAAACTGGATCTATATATCATAGACACACACATGACAATGTTAAAAGGATAATTTCTCTTATAAATTATGTTAATAAAAAAAATAAACACTCATAATTGTCTTGGATATAGGCAAAGCATTAGATTCCCTAAATTGGGACTATTTATTTAAAATCCTGGTGTTATTTGAATTTCCTCCTTCCTTTGTTCATCTACTAAAGAATATATACAAATAATTTAGCGTATGTTATGCTAGGTCCTTCCACCTCTGTCTGAACCTTTACATACAACAAAGGGTACTAAACCAGGATGTCCCACGTCACCGATTCTATTTGCTTTGGCTACTGAAATATTGACAGATTCAATATGTAACAATACAAAACTCAAAGGAGTAGATGTTTATGAACAATACAATTCTGAAGTGATGCTCTTTGCTGCTGACATATTATTAACATTATCCAATACAAAAGAGACGTTAGAAGAATTAGATATTTTAATTGACACATTTTACAGGACTTCAGGACTCCATTTCAATAAATCAAAATCAAAATTTTTATTTTTTAAATTAAAAAAAAAAGAATTGCAGACTAAGGGGAATCACATTATAGGGAAACAAGAATCTACCTTAAAATATCTAGGAATTGAGTTATGCAAGGATAATAATTAGCCTCAAAAAACTACAATATCATCATCAATACAATTAAAATATCTGTGGAAAAGTGAAACAAAATAATATGAACATTTAAAGATAGACTGCAGTTAATAAAAATGATTTTACTACCCAATATCCTATATATAGCTTTGGCAATACAACTGTTACCAGAAAGGAATACACTCAAAGAAATAAACTCATGCTTAATAAACTTTTTATGGTTTCCCAAAAGAAAAAGAATATCTTTAATACATATCAGGCCGTGGAAACAGGGAGAATTAAACTTTCCTGATATAGAAACATATATAAAAGCATCAATATCTAAAACAATCTCAGATTGGATAAGTCCAAATTACTCTGCAAATTGGAAATAATTACTAACTGTAATATCAATAAATTAATTTGATTTACAAAAAAAATTCAGACAGAACAACTTGCCATGGCACATATGTATTAATATGCAATATAACTAAGCCCACTAAAACTCGTATAAGTATTACATTGACTCATTTAGTAAAATTATTAATGCAGATATAAATTTTAAAATCTGGTTTGATCTTTTAACACCATTCATAGTTACAAAGAGCTAACCATATAAAATATACAGAGAAATAATTAATTTCTGGGAACAGAAAGGATTTGTTTGTTGGTTTCAATGCATCAAAGAACTAAAAGTTCTGCATATGCAAACAATAGAAACAACATAGAAAATTCCACAAGAATGGCTAACTATGCAAAGCATTCTGATGTATTCGCAAGATTTATGCAGAATAATTAGTAATTCTTCATTTAAAAAATACCTAAACTTACAAAATACCTATAAGAAATCATATATAATGATTATGACATGGAAAATAGTATTTTGAAACTTTACAAGATATTGAAAAATTATAAAACACCCAAATCCTCATATTGGAGTTATATAACAAAAGGACACTCATTACAGCTAACTGATGAAATTAAATCAAATATTTTATTATCGATAAAACATACATCCTTTACACAATACTGGAAAGTTTTTAATTGGAAATGCTTGCACAGAGCATTCTTAACTGACAGAATTACTAAAATTAATTCTTCCACAAAGGGAATATGTTGGAGGTGTGAGGACATACACAATGTAGATTGGAATCACATTTTTTCGACTGTGTTAAAATTAAGCCATTTTAGAATGGTATTAAAAACTTTTTACAAGCTTTATTTATTGAATCGTTTAACTTATCTAAAGCTCTAGTATTATTAAATGTGTATGAAGATACTCATTTGAAAGAGTCAAATATGTAGCTAGTATGGACAATACTTGCAATCTCAAGGAAGTGTATAACAAGAAGATGGAAAACAAACACAATACAAACTTTGGAAGACTTCCACAGCCTACTGAAGACCACAGCATTGTTGGACATTAAAATTAAAGAATTAAGGATTCATCCTACGTCATTTATTAACAATCCATGGAAAAACGTCTTATCATTGATTGACACTTTAAAAAAACTGAACAGATACACTCTGATAACTGGATTGTTATATTTATAAAGTAATTGTATATATTGAGCTCTGTTATAGTGTCAGGCTGATGTAAAGAGTGTACATAGTTATTTATGATGGTGTTGTTGCGTCTTTCGGCTTTTCCCGGTTAGGGGTCACCACAACGGAACTCCGGTCCGCTAATGACTGGCAATAGATTTTTACGTACCGAGTTGCCGGCCCTGACGCACAACTTTCAACGAAGGTACACCCCATTCATGCACGTCTCCCCACAGAAGATGGTCTAGCTGAGAATCGAACAGGACAACGTCTTACTGTGAGGCAACAATGCTACCGCAGCACCACCATCACAGGTACATAGTTATTTAAGATGTTATACACAAATACTACGGAATTTATTCAACTGTATTTGAAAAATAAAAAAAAGTTTGAGAAAATAAAAATGCAGCACAAAGCAAATATAACTTGAGAGGCATGAATAAGTCTAACAAATCATAAAGACAGCAATCTGTTACAGTCTCAATATATCAGGCTCTTTCAAAATCTACCAATGCTGATAAGAATTTAAAAAAAATTGAAGAATATAGCTTACCTACAAATCAGAAACAACATTCTCCATAGTTAAGCAACACTACCAGTTAGTTACAGAAGTTGGCATATTTATCCAGCAGCCCTTAGTTGTCCAGCTTTATTGCAATTGGGTAGTTCAACGACTGTATGAACTTGGTGGAATCAGTTACACCTAAACAGGGCTCTCTTGTAGATAACCAATTTTATTTTTTCTGGACAATACACTGTCTGGAAAAGGCAGTCTCTATTTTCCAGACAGTGTTCCTTCATTCCAGACAGGTCGGAAGAATTCCAGATGATTAGCAACCCTAAATATCCCTTCCAGCTATCACATGGATAAATACATCTCTTAAAACTGATTTGGTAGTTGGGGATTTGGGCACCTATGCGGACAACAAACTGCCCTTCGCTCACCATGTATTCACTGTTGTAAGAAAATATTTTTTATTGAGCAGCTTTATTAGTTATTGGTGTGATTTATAGGTGTAGGAATAGGATCATTCCACTGTATGTGGCACTTATAAGTCCGGTGATTGAGAATATTGCCTCCTCCTCCTTTATATATATTTAACACACTTTGAATGACCACACCACTTTCTCACCAAGAAAATCAAAGGCTTAAATCATAAAAACTACTATGACCGTCTCAAAGCCTTGTGTCTTTTCTCAGTATCACACAGGCTAGTAAGGGTCAATCTCTGCCCCGTACATAGAGAGCCTCCACATACTCTCTCTGACCTACAGCACATCCACAAGTCCAATGGTGGAATATATACCTGCTCAAAAGATCTTAATCTATTCTACAACATAAACAGATCATGTTGGAGGCATAGATACGCATCTCACTGAGAATAACACTTACTTGGAAGTGGCTGCCTCTCCACATAAAGCAAAGTACTTCCCTTAATCTAAATAAATGTAATCTGAACGAATGGATGGGAAATCACAGATCTACCCCTGGTTTAGCTTCCTTGCTTCTTACAGACAGGTGTAGCATGTAAATGCAGGGCTAGACTTAAAGATCCTAACGGATCAACTGCTAAGTGATTTTGTCACAGGGTTGCCCCCAGTGGCCACAATACCATAATAGTTTACTTATATATATGTATGTCTTTGTTTGACAGAGAAAGTCAGACTGCTAAAGCTAATTTTCAGTGAAAGCCTAGGGAGAAAAGCCCCATTACAATACATTTTTATTAGTAGGTGAATTTAGACAGGTCTCAGAAAAACAACAGTTACATTATGCAGGAAAAAAAAACAGTTACAAGACAGGTATAATAAGTAAAGTATATGCATAAGTGTATACAGTTCTGGTTGGTCTATGTTCTTGCTGAAAGTAAATGGATTTATACTTTTGAAAGGAAAACGTAGCTTACAGTGTATGCAGCTAGATAACCACTGCAAGGAGGTACAGACATTTTGAGTATAGTTAGAGAAGATAAGTATATATAAAAAGTATAGAGGACAGTGGTAGTGGAGATAAGAAGTAGATTTAGGTGAAGTGAGAAAAGGGAGAGAGAGAAAGGGGTATTGATGAATGGAAAGGGAGTAGGTTAAAATGGGAAAGAAAGATGGAGGAAATGCTGGGATACTGGAGAGTCAGACTGGTGTTGACACATCTGTCACTCTCTCCAAATATTTCTTACTCCTAGTCGTTTAAAAGCATTTTCTGACAAATTACACTGCTGCTATGCATAGTTTAAATCCCATGTTCTCGCTATTAATTCTCAGTATTTCTCTCCCACAGTCAGCCATGCACTGCTTCATAAGAATTTTTCAGATTTCAAAGTATCACATTTTCAGTTGCACAACATAAAAAATCAATAATTTTCATACATCTGTTCAATGACATGCAGATACTTTCACAAAGAGGAAAGCCTGCTTTTACACATCTTTTGATGTCATTTGTTAGCATACGATCTGTTAGACTGACCAAGTCCCAGACAATGCTACAGCTTGTTTTATGACCACAACTACTACAAGCTTTAATTAAAATTAATCAAGTACTCTGGCCCTCTGTCTCGGTACCGCATTTTTTCATATTTATTACTCTTACAACACATTCTGCCTTTGCTTCTTATTTGCCTTATTTGTCCTGCATTGCATTTAATTTTACTGACATTTATCAGTTAGAGCTTTAAAAAGTATACCAGCAATTTCACTTGATATGTACAACTCCAAAATGTTTGTAAGATCTGTCCCTTGTTTAACAATTTCTTATACCAAAATTATGCAGTCTCTTATTTGAGAAGCATACAACCCATCAGATTCACAGTCCTTTTGTCTTCAGCTCATTCACAAGAGCACTTACACAGCCTCTGTATGACCTTGTGCTCTTGTAAAGAACAAAGTATCTAATACATGGCAAATTCTTTCTGAGTTTACAATAATTTCTGTTTTTTTTCTCATGGGCTTCTATTTGTCTCCCTCCATTTCACAAAAGTAAAATAGTTATGTTTAACAAAGTATTAGTTTAAGAGTGTGCATAATTATGCAACCAGCTTATTCTAAGTTTATTTTTTATATTTTTTCCCCTAACAGATTTATTTCTTTTCAAATGAATTGTACGGGTTATACATCACATTAACGGAGGGAAAAGTCTTGAAATGATTTATTGTGGTCTCATTTTTTTATATCACAAAAACTTGGCATTTTAACAGGGGTGTGTACACTTTTTATTTCCACTGTGTGTGTGTGTGTGTGTGTGTGTGTGTGTGTGTGTGTGTGTATATATATATATATATATATATATATATATATATATATATATATATAATAAATCTTCTGGCAAGAGTAAAAAAATGCGGTTAATTAACTTTGAAAAAGAAGGCATAAAAAACATTACACACAAGATCCAGACCTTCACAGCTCCTGGGGTCTGGCAGCCCTCACACCTCAGACTATATAAATGGATTTTGGCATGGCATGTCTTGGCCTCTTCCCTCAACCCCCACACATTCTAAAATCAACTAAGCCCAGAGATATGTACAGAAGGTTGCTGTAGCTGGGGTGGGAGCAGGGGATGATGTGGTCATTACTTTAATTTTCCTCACAATCCAACCTCAAAGGTGTGCAAAAGAATCAGAGCTTATTTTAGAAATGGAGATAGTGTGAGCATAATTTTTTTTTACTTCTCTCTCAGATCTCAGAGGTATGCTGTTGTGCAAAGAAGGTCACTATAGTTTGTGTATTGGCAGTGTACTATGTAGGAGCACAAGTTGGAATACATTACTGTGATCATTTTTTTCCACCTTCATCCCAATCAAAGATTAGGCACATATACAAGTGGCTGCCTTGTAGGGTAGGGATGAGACATGGTGTGTGTAAATATGACAGCAGCAACTAGAAATTCATGACTGTAGCCATTTGTGTCGTAGCTTTAATTCCAGTCTAACACCTGAGGGATGCACAGATGGTGACTGCCTTTTTTTGGGGTGGGGGGTGGAGGTACGGAGATACTTTATCAGCTTTGAACACCAAACATTAGACACAACTTATTTCTTTCTGGAAAATGGAAAAAACAAATTTATTTTCCTATTTATGATTTTTGTTCAGGCCACCAATTTAGAAAAATGTTCTGAAATGCACCTTAGAGCATATATACCCCTACAGTTTCTGGGGGGCCCCCAGACCACCTGCTTAATTCAGTTATTTCCTGCACTATTATTGTGCTGTGTTGGTCAGTTAGGGTGTGTTGAAATAATTCAAAGGAAAGCAAAAAATGAACAGTAACACTGAATTTCTTCTCTAAATCGTAATTATTGTTCATATCATCCACTGGATTAAAAGCCTGTTTAAAAAAACTTTAAAATTCACTTCAATCTAGTAAGCCATGGTTTCTGGAAAAAATCTGAAGAGTAAAGCCAACTATTAAAAAAGGAAGAAAAGAATCTGCACGGTGTGAGATGCCCTGGATGGGAGAATACAGAGGTAAGCATTTGACTAAGTGTGGGATTGGAGGTGAAACAGTAGACCGCATGGGGCGCCATAGATCCTTGGGCATCATTTCATCGAAGGACAGTCCACTACAAAGGGTTGTTGTAATATAACATCATTACAACTACAGGACAATTATTATGAACATAAACCCATCATGTAAAAGCATTATGATAAGCCTGTGTACCACCAGTTTGTACATGCTACTCTTAAAACTTTGCATCCTGAAGTAAAAGGCTGCTTAGGATGGATGTCAGTGACAGGGTGACAGAGTGGAAGTGTCCAGGGCACCCTCAAACTTGTTACTTGGAGACCCCCAAAATGCTAACACCAGCCCTGATACTAGGTTGCTTAATTGCATAAAGGAAAAAAAATAAAACAACAAAATGCATCTGTACTGTACAACAATCTAAGGGTTAGAATATTCTGTAAGGTTTGACCCCTAGAATATTCTCCTACTTTCTACATGACCTAGAAAAAGTTAACCATATTAATATTAAAAATTCACACTTGAAAGCTAATAAATGTGTTTACTAGACTTTATTCCACTGGATAAAAGGATAAACTGCATTTCATCATCTTCATCCAGAAGTATGATACCATCAGACACTACCACCTATCTGTAGTCTTGTGATAATAAAGAATATGGCATACTAAATGCATTCTGTGCATAAAAAGCCACGGTGGTACAGTGGTAGCGCTGTTGCCTCAGCAATATGTTCTCCTGTTCGATTCTCAGCTGGAGTGCCTTCTGTGTGGAGTCTGCATATCCTCCCTGCGGTCTAGTGGCCTCCGAAAGATATGCGTGAATGGGCGTGCCTTCGCTGAAGGCTGGGCGTCGGGCTGGCAACTCGGCACCATAAAAATCTACTGCCAATCATTAGCGGGCCGGAGTTCCGCTGTGGCGACCTCTAACCGGGAAAAGCCGAAAAGACAAACATGCATTTTGTGTACCTTTTAAGTACATTCTTCATTCAGTCAACTTCACATTCTTTTGTCTGAAAGTACAACTAAATTACATCATAACAAAGGAAACAAGAGCATTGTGATAAAAAGAGGATACATGTCTTTGTCGGTTACCTTACTGAAAGAGCATACTGATTGGGTTTTTCATGGCTCTGCCTTAATAAATAGCTTCCATCGCTTCCATTAGACAGCAAAAGTGCTTCAGCAGCATGTCTAGAAAGGCTGTAGTGGTACCACCTTATGAAAAAAAAAATCCTGTTTATTTCTATGCATCTCTAAAGGAGGAATAAACTAAGATGAAACAATCATGCACTGCAAAACTACTACTTCCAATTAGAAGAAAGACAAAGTACATCACCTACAATAAATGTATCAATAAATTTAAAGAATGCATTAAAAAAACAATGCATACAGTAAACATGACAAAAATAACTTGTGTTAGTGTTATTTTAATGTCAAATACAACTTCCACGTTCATTTCACTGAGAATAAATATTGTTGAATATGCCAGACAAAACAGAGTGATTATTGAAAACAATGGATCTTGGTTTAGCCCGTGTCCTGAACAGCATATTATGTGGTTATAATAGGTCCAGTGTTCTCCATAACTGACAGAGAAAATATCATACACAGCCAAAGGATTTAAAATAAAAGCCTTCAGCTAGGAAAAGTATTGGTGATAGTTAAGCATTATGCATCTGAGAATGCACAGATGTTTCCTGAAGGCATACAGTGGGATGATTAGATATGAAAACAAATGTTATCATAAAGTAATGATTTACGTGAAAATGGAGTGCTTTTGAAGCTGCCATCCCTAAGCTATTAGGGTAGATAAGAAATAATGTAAACTTATTAAAATAATGGCTAATTATTAAAGAAGGCTGGGCAGCAGGAATGTGTGACACAACCCTCTTCTCAAAATGCTGAGGAGATGGATTGAGACTTTCCTTCAAACAAGAAAGTTAATTTTCTTCATACATTTATCTTTACCTTTCTGTGGTAAAAATCCATGCAGAGAAAGCAAATGTAACACAAATTACCACCTGAAATTACACTGGAAGATGCTAATACAGTTGTCAAAAATTATACTGTGAAATGCTTAAAAAAAAAAAAAGACAGTAACCATGTGCACTTTCCTAGACTACCATTATATACATTGATTCTTTACTATAGTTTGTCAATAAGCACAAAATAGTGGCTACATTACTTTTTAATGCTTTATTTTGAATGCTGTAGAAACAGGAATGCAAAGGTGTCAACTTGAAACATTGGAGAAAAAGAACTGTAGTTAGGCCAATGTAAGGATTCATTTACAGAGACAAAAAAATGGTGGCAAACAAATCTGCATACTAAAATGTATATCCTAGGAAATCAAAATTCACTGGAATATCACCAATTAAACATGACTACTTAAACTCAGTGTCCATACAATTTCCAGTTTTCTCCACACAGCATACACTCGCCTTTCTGTCTTAGCTTAATAGTTCCATATTATACTTCTCTGGAATGGAATATCTGGCAGAAACAAATGATGCCACTTTTCATCAAACTTCAGAAACCTGTCAGACTTGTTACAGTTGCAGTAACCAAACCTCAAAACTGTCCAGATTTTTTACTCATATTTTTAGTCTGCTTCTCATAACATTTGTGTTTTTCTGGTGAATCAGTGAGGACTGAATATAATAAATTCGGAGACATTTGTGTTTCAGATTTCATATACTTCAGAAAATGCATGGTGTAACAAAACCTTTTATTTCAGTAACTTTCTAAATTTATAAGAGCAATATTTAAAAAAAATGTCTCTATTGTTTTCCACCTCCACACTATTTTTGACTTTGTCCATATTTATTGTGCTAAGAGGTTGAGAGGTATGACAGTAATTGTCAAACATATAATTACTGATGTAACATTCCGAGAGCCAAGCAAACACACTGGTGAGATCCCTGTGCTCTCCATCATAAGCAAAATGGTACATTTCTTCCAAATAAAATCAAAACTGTATGCAAATTCTTACTTGATCATCTTCACCAATGTTCTTACTGTATCTGTATAACTGCCTGTTTAACTCCAATCCATCCAGATGTTTTATAAATTCGTCTTACTGAAGGTTGCAGTACAAGCAACCTGAGCAGGGTTGGACAGCCTTCCACATTCCCAGCAACAGTCTCCAGCTCACCCTCCACATTCCCTAACCATTCCCAAACAAGCTGAGAGAGACTGTTGCTTCAGTGTGTCATGGGTCTACCCCAGGGCAAGCTGTGCCTGGTAAATCTGTCAGGGGAAGCACCATGGGCTAGGCTCAGAAGGTGCAGGAGCCATCTGAAATGACTCCAACACAGAAAAGTAGAGGCTAAGCCAACCCCTTCCTCATGTTACAGAGAGACCGACCACTTTCTCGGTGAAGAAATTGCCTTTGGGGAACTCGCATCTGTGATGCCATCCTCTTGATCACTAACAAAAGCTCTTAATAAAAATGAAGAAAGGGACAAAAGTTGACAAGCAAATTCAGCTGCATCTTATGACTCAGCTGTCATTTTAAAGACATCCAGTACAATGCTTGCAGTACTGTAACCATTTGCTAGTCAATTTCCTAATCCCCTGCTGCCTTAACTCAGGAACAAGGCTCCATGGTGCTTTAACTATTGTAGCTGAGGTACCTACTCCCCCACCTCAACCTGCAGAGGAGCAAGCCATTCTTTCCTGAGGCAGAACTATGACCTCTGATCTCAACTATGTCATAATCAGAAAATAATCACTTTACTGTTTGCTGGAGGCAACAATCACTTCACACAGATAGATTATCATCATCTACAAACAACAAAGATGCCAGTCTCATACTTCCAAATTGTATACTTCCTAAATCTTGTCTGTACACGGAAATTTTAAATTAGAAAATCACAAGCAGGACAGAAAACAAGACACCCATTGCCTTTATCCTCTATGCTCACACTGAACAAGTCATACCATTTGACACAGACCTATGACGCTCCTGAACATAGCTGACAAATCTCACTCCTCAAATACAATCCTGATTGCCACCCAGCAGTGGCAGTGGGACTAGCACTCCCCCCAAGACATTGAGGGATACACAATCACATGCCTTTTCAAAGTCTGCAAAACACCAAGATGTTTTTTGCACACACCCACAATTCCATCTGTGGTTCAGCTTTTTGCTATTCTCATTTTCAGCATTCACGCATATGCTTTTTCTGGGCAGCACACAAGGGCGCCCGCAGGCAGGTGCAAGGGGGTGCACTTGCACCCCCCTGGAATCGGCTGACTAGTTAATCTTATAATTTAAAAAAAGTTTTTTTTTTTTGTTTGTTTTTTTTTTGTTTTTTTAAGGGCATTCTTCTTTAAGAAGAAAGAAGTCCTGTTGCGCTGACATCATCGTGCAGTGCACATAGTGTCAAGTTTGCAAGCGGGAACTGAAACGGATGGTTTCAGGTTTGCAAGCGGGAACTGAAACGAACGGTTTCGGGTTCGCAAGCGGGAAATGAAACGGACGGTGGACTTGAAGATGGGACACTTGCGAGCGAGCGGGAACTGAAACGGACGGAAGATGGGACACTTTCAGAGTGAGTAATGTGTGTGTGAAATGGTTTCTGAAGATGGGGCGTGTGTGTGTGTGTGTGTGTGTGTGTGTGTGTGTGTGTGTGTGTGTGTGTGAAACGGTTTCTAAAGATGGGGCGTGTTATATGAGTCTACTTCTTCCTATCAAAAATTACACTCCACCGAACGGTAGTTCACGGACTCCACTTTGACAAAAATGCAGTTTGTTGAAAGTACATATCTCAGGAACTTATTTCTCTGAACATGGCAACAACCTATAGAGTATGTACTGTGCCTTTAAATTAGTCTAATCGTTTAACCTGGTTCTACAATGTACCTGTTCTAAATATGGCAAATGTGCTATGCTACGAGCCTGGAATGATGGAGATGTGTATCAGACTACCAAATCCCAAAGAGGAGGAGAAATGTTAGTAACGAAGGCTTTATATATTATTTGGAGAAGTGCTCTAAGACACAAAAGTATTGGTGTTGTAAGTATAAGTCTTCTCAAAATAGGTCAGGAAAGTGCTATAACAGGTTGTGTTACCTCCAGTGAAGCATTGGTAAAATCCATTGCACATAATCACTCCGATGAACTTAGTGAAATAGAAACGTATCATGCTTGCTTTAATTTGAAGCAGAGAGCTAAATTATCTAAGTCTTCAGCCTGTGTTATTGTAGGTGATGCAATTGCATCTTCGTCAGTAGAATTTGCTGCTACACATCCAAGTACAAGAGCTTTACTGCAACAAGTTAGCAGAGCTTGTTTAAAGTATAGAGGGAGACATATAGCTACTGTGTTAACTTTATTAAATATTAATGCAGCAGGGATTTATTTAAAAGGAGGGGAATTTATACAAAAGAAAATGTCCGACTCATTAACTGATAATATAGTGGTGATGTTAACAACTGTCCAAAATTCTGATTTGAGTATGTCAGACGTATGGCTCATCATGGACGGTACTTATTTCATAAAAGGAACTGTTTGCATGCAGGCAACTATATACCATACATACTGTAGTGAAATATGGAGCCTATAGTAAAGGTGTTCCTCTTGTTTACTGCCTATCGAGTAAAAAATCATTAAACTTATACAACTTGATGTGGCACTACTTCAACTGTTGAATACTCATAGTTTAACTTGTAATGTTAGCTATATTTTCTGCAATTTTGAAGTCGCTGCTGTGAAAAGTATAAAAGTGAATATGAATGAGGTTATATGTAAAGGACGCTTATTTCATTTTGGGTGTAATTTGTGGAGAAAGGTTCAAACTCGAACTAGCTGCATTATATAATACACCTATGATGTTACAATTAGTAGTGACAAAGCTTGCAGCATTAGCATTTTTAAATGAGACAGACATGATGCCTACGTTTTATGAGTACGTTTCCCATTGAAGAGAAGTGTGTGTGTGTGTGTGTGTGTGAAATGCCCCAGGTGCTACATGGTGGTGGGTAGATAATAAGGCTTAAACCTGTACCTTGGGTACAAGTGGCAAGAGCCTGAATTCCCTACCCACCACCATTTGTAAAAATGTTGCAGGTTTTTCCCTCATACTTGTTCTGTTCCTCATAAAATATGTGGTTTCTGTATTTGTGTCCTTGCAAAGCCAGTAGTGCTTTGGTGCAGTGTTAGCATTGTTGCCTGACAGCTACATGTTCTCTGGTTTGATTCTTGGCTGGGGTGCCTTACCTTCTGTGTGGAATCTGTATGCCCTCCCTGTTTTTGTTTCCTCCCATCTTACAAAAACATGTGTCTGTCTGGAGTGTTTCTCCCTGGGCCTCTGCTAAAAATTAGCTTTTGTTCCAAGTCAGACTTTCCTGGTTAACAAATGTTAAAAAAAATGACGCTCATTTGAATATCAGACTTCATATTCTTAAGAAAGTGCATGGTAACACAAAAGGTTTTATTCTAGCAATTTTCTAAGTGTATAAGATGGATATTTGAAATGTATCCCTATCTTTGGGACTGTATTCCCCCCATTATTGGCTTCATCCAGGTTTTGTGCTAAGGTTGAGAGCTATGGTAAGAACTGAATTCACTGAATATGTTTGGGGGCTATATTCCCCCATTACTGGCTTTGTCCGGGTGTTTTTTGCTAAGAGGTTGACAGCTGTGCTATGGTGAGAACTGAATTCACTAAATAGTAGCCATTTAAGTTTCAGTCTTCCTCTTTCACAAAACAGCTGATTTGGCGAAGTGGTATGTTGCTCTGACTGTTTTGCACAGGGTCTCCTGGGTTCAAGACGTGGCAGTGAAATGTATGGTGGTAATGCAGTATTTTATTCTAGCAACTTTCCAACATTATACAATCTGTCCAGTCACTTTTTGACTGAACATGAAATACAAGTCCTTTCCAAGGGCCTCACCTTCATTCCGACTTCGGATAGCAATTATGAAGAGACACTGAAAGACTTCAAGCTTTTTGTCAGAAATTTGTCCTTGAAGATTTTTTTCAAGGGCACAGACAAGAGATCCAATACTCCTGTTTTTAGGACACCTAGTACATTTCTTCCCCCCATGCACCCTTTGGTTGCTGCATACAGCAAACTGGTTGAAGATGATCTCTACAGGATGGAAAAGTCAGATCTTGGCAGTAGGAAGAGAAAATACAACCTCAGTTTTCCACAACGAAAAGCTTTGGACTCCCTTCGCAATAACAGAGAGATCATCATTCGACCCGCAGACAAAGGAGGTGGGATTGTAGTCTTTGATGTGGACAGGTACAACCACGACATGCTACAGATGTTGTCTGATGACAGGTTTTATGTTCCCATCACTAACGACAGGGTAGATATCATCATTGAGAGAATACGTTCCACACTTTTTGGACTCTTTAATAATGGTACTATTGACATTTCTCTTTATGAATTTTTTAATGTGGTTCATCCCCTACTACCTACCATTCAGGGCCTCCCTAAAATCCATAAAGATTTACAATGTCCACCTTTGAGACCTATAGTTGCAGGGAGAGGGTGGTCAAGAACCCCTGTCGCTTTTTGTTGAAGCACAACTCAGAACATTAGTTGATGCTAATGGGTTTATTCTCAGGGACACTAGACAGTTCTTGTTGGATTTTTATCAGTATGTCAACACCTGTTCTGGTGTTGAAGACCTCATATGGGTTACTATGGATGTTCAGTCCTTATTTACGGTCATACCCAATGAGGAAGGTAGATCAATGATAGGTGCTTATATGAGGAGAACCACCTTATCCTTGAGTTATGATGTTGATCTGATTCTTGCTTTGTTGGGTATCGTTTTGGAGTCCAATCTTTTTTGTTTTCATGAGAAGATTTTCTTGCAAAGAGATGGCGTAGCTATGGGCACTTCTTGTGCCAATAGCTACGCCAACTTGGTAATGGCCGAATGGGAACATAGCTATCTATTTCAGAATGGTTTGTTCCAGGATTTTGTACCATTTTATAGGCGTTTTGTAGATGATCTCTTCCTTGTATGGAGTGGTACTTCTACACAACTGGAATCCCTTTTTACACAGATCAATGCCTCTGTCACCTTTTTGAAGTTCACCATGGATTGGTCGAGGACCACCATCCCTTTTTTAGATGTCTTTGTTGATAAATTACCATGTGGGATAGTCAATACGGGTGTGTACCGTAAGACTTGTCATAGGAATACACTGTTGCATCGCTCAAGTATGCATCCTGGCTATGTATACAAGAACATAGTGAAGGGACAATCTATGCGGATGTCTAGGTATACACCCCTAGACTCTCATCTGGAGAGTGAATTAGGAGATCTTAGCAGCAAGCTAATGGAACGTGGCTATAACCACTTGGACATCTCTAGAGGGATGGGGGACGTTCAGCATCTGAGGGCAGATAGAGCGAAACCATATTTTTCAGAAGGTGCCATGGAAATATATACAGGAGAAGTAGGGAATGATTTGAATAGTAACAGGGGTGGATCTTATCTAGATGATGGAATTGTTTTTCCTATTTTTTACACCAGGGATGTTGGTGTACTTAAAGATGTCTTCTCTAAACATTGGCATGTTCTATCAGTGGACCCAACCATCAAGAGTCTCACAGGTGTTCGACCCAGGTTTGTTTATCGTAACAAAAAGAATTTAAAGAGTTTGCTCTGCTACCCGAAGATATATCATGATCCTTCTATTCCATCAAGTGCCTATATGACCACCTGTAATAAGTGCAACTTTTGTTCATACATAGCGACTGACCCTGATTTTTACTATCCCTATGGCTCTGGCATTTACCATATTAGAACGAGAGGTAACTGTATGTCCAGAGATGTGGTCTATCTAGCTTGTTGCACAGTATGTCCAGCCTATTATGTAGGCAAGACTAATCGGACATTAAGGGCTAGGATTCGTGAGCATGTGTACCATACGAGGAAGGGTAGTCTACACAATGCACTATCTAAGCACACGAATGAGGAAGGTATAGAGCACCAATTCAAGTTTAGAATTCTGGAACAGATCTCAAGAACATATAGAAGAGGGGACATCAGCAATTATACAGAGACCAGGGAAATCCATTGGATTATCAAGTTCAGGGCTGATACTACCCCAGGTCTAAATGGAAGGGTTCCCCTACGTCCATTGCTGAAATCTAGGAGGTTGTTGGTTAAGAGATGTTAAGAGTTTTAGAATTTTATACTGTGGCCAACAGGTTCTATCCGACTTGCTGCATATGTATACATGTATTTTGAATATTATAGATATTGTCACATCCTTTATATATATCTCTTTTACCTTTTTTAATGATGGTTGTTTGTTTATACTACTCTGTCCAGAAGTATTCATATGCTGCTCAGTTTACCAATTGTCTACAGGTAGTTATATATGATGTTTTTAATGGGCTCTAATGAGTCATATACCTTTAAGATGTGGATAGGATTTTGGGGCCTTTTTGTCTTTTTAAAGTAGTGTTTTCCGATGCTCTATGTGTTAAGGTCTGAAGAAGCTATTGCGAAAGCGCTTACCTGTTTTTATAAATAAACCTGCTTTTCTATAAGTTTTGCCTGCTTTTGGATCATTATTTTCATTGGCGATTGGATTTAAGAGATCTATGTGACTGCATTATCTCGATATCCTCCATTGTTTTGCTCAGCGGCATCTACTTTTATTTTATTTTTCGTTGTGCTTGGAGCTTCGCTGAGCATTCACTCCGCCGGCTCATTTGTTTTATTTTATTATACAAGCAATGTTTAAAATGTGTCCCTGGTTTTTGGCCTTTTGTCCCCCCCCCCCCAATAAATTTTGGCTTTTTCCAGATTTCTTGTGCTGCAAAGTTCAGAGATACAGCTGAGTGTCGAGTAGATTTTACAAGGAGCTGAGAGCTGCAGGGAAGCAAAAGTTTAGTGCTGCTTATGCTTAGTCTGCTTGCATTGTTAACAGCACAACGGGTAGTGTACTTGCTTTTTGATGCTGAAGGCTGTGGGTTCTACTTCCACAGTAGGCAGATGCATTGCTGATACTGTACTGTGTTGTAAAGGGGGTGGATGCTGCAGTCCTTTTTGGCAAAGATACCTAGTAACTATGAACCTGTTATCAGTTTGCTATCCATTCCTATTGCGGTATTACTAGCTTATTTTTTTAATGCATGCAACAAAGGCAATTTATTCTTCAAGGGCAACAGGCACCTTATTTGCAGATGAAACAATGACATATAAAGTTGTTTGCTAGCAGCAACCTCTTTATTAGTTACAGATTTCTTTAATGTGGATTTTACTACTTCAGAGATTGTGCATATTTACTGATACTGGTGGACTATAGAAGGTTGAGTAGACTTTTTATGATCGAAATGTTCTGAATTGGGCAGTTTTGTCATTGGCGTATGCATTTTGTTTCATTGTTTACTGGAAAAATGTTCAAAACAATAAATTTAAAATGCCCTCTTAACAACTGTACTATATTGTACAAGGAATATAATGTAATACAGTCAGGAAGGTGTATCAAAGAGCATGTGTATGTTTCATGTTCAAGGAGCCTATGATTTTGAAAATAGCCCAGAGTTAATCTTTATCTGCCACTGGCAACATGTATTTTCTTTGAATGTGGGTTTCAATGCTGTTTCAATGCATGTGAGTTTCAAGGGCAGAGAAGTTTTAATGCTAAGTCTATTAACATTGTGAGACTGCATTGCTTTGTTTAACATATATCTATTAGGGTTTGTGCTGTAAAATGCAAAATAAAACTTTCAAATGAAATCTAAATCATCGCAGAAGTAAAGCAGTATGCACATTACAGTGTTTATGGTAAATGGGGCAAAATAACCAAGGAATGGGACATTGGAATGGCTGCAGGGGGAGGCTCCAGTCGACCATGATTTTGTGGGGGGGGGGTAGCAAACTCAGACAGCCCCGGTTGAGCTATACCTCTCAGTTGTCCATATTTTTGCAGAATGAATAGATATTTGCTTCTTATTTTTGGTTTGTTCCTCATACAATTAAGTCACTAAATGACAGACATGAGTTTCAGATGTCATAACCTTCAGAAAAATGCATGCTAATGCAAGACCTGTTATTCTATCAACTGTCTTAAGTTTATACAAGAGCAATTTTTAGTAGTGTTTGTATGTTCCCCCAATATATTTGGCCTTGTCCAGATTTCCTGCATTAAGAAGTTGAGAGGTATGTGCAAATCACTTTGTAGAATTAGGAATATCCAAACCTCTCCATTGTCCCCAATTTTGGCTCAAAATGTTTCTCTCCCCTAATAATCCTTCCTCAAAATGGCAATTTTGGAAGAAAATGTGATTGGAGTCTCCTAGAATAATGGTGTTGGCTTAATGCATAGGGACACCAGATTAGTTAGGTAGGAGATATGGACTGATGGGGTACATAGAGGGGACCTATAGCTGGGTATGACACAGTAAGGAGTTTTGTTAATGCTAAGTTGGATGCAGAGGAATTCCACGTCATTATCTCACCTAGCAAGTCTGGAGATGAAATGTTCTTTAAGAATATGTAGACACCATCACCTTTTCATCTCGGGTGATAGGCCTGAACGTGTGGCAGGTATTGAAATCCTGCATTAAAGGAGTGCTGTCATCGGTCTTGAACTAGGTCTCTGTGATGATGCATATATAGATGTTTTCCAGGGGAAGCAGTGCTTGTAAGGAGTGGACTTTTTAGCTTAGGCTCTGAAAAGGAAATTGGGTATTTTCTAATTCATGTAGCTATAAAATTCAGTATAAAAACTGTAAAAGTTTCTGAATGCAAACACACTATTTATTAAAGCAGCATCATGGTAGGGAGTACTTCAGTACAGAGAGATTCAACTATATACATAGCCATGAGTTCCTTTATACCTCTCTGTCAAAAACAAACACACACCATGGTCACACAGAGTTTACAGTTGTAACTTTGAAAAAATCTGTTTATGTATTTCTTGCACTAAGAAGTTGAGGTGTGTGTGCGTGTGTGTGTGTGTGTGTGTGTGTGTGTGTGTGTGTGTGTGTGTGTGTGTGTGTGTGTGACAGTCAGAGAGAGAGAGAAATGCCCTAGTTAGCTCTAACAGGTGGAATTTATTTTCAAGTGCATTTTCAAGGAATTGTGAGCTTCAAGGGAAGCAAAGGTTACTGCTGCTCATGCTAAATCTGCTTAAAATGTGCAACTGTTTTGTTTAGCAAATGGTATCATTATTGTAGTATAGAATTTTAAAGCAGTGTTAGCACAGCAGGTAGCATACTTGCATCTTGATGCAAAGGGCTGTAGGTTCTATTCATACAGCATGTACATTTGTATTTTAAGGGGGGTATGGCACTGCAGTTCTTAGTATGTCCTCCTTTGATGAGACACCTAATAACTATGAACCTGTTTCTCAGCCTGCCACCCATTCCCTATTGCAATATACCAACTTGCTCTGAACTGGGCAGGTTGTCATTATTGGTTCATATGATTTGTTTCATTGCTTAAAGGAAAAATGCTCAGAACTATACATTTAAAACACACTCTTAACAAGTGGTGCTGTATTATACAAGGGATATAATTCAATTATTATGTAGTATAATTAATACAGTCAGGAAGGTGAATCAAAGAACTTTTGCATGGTTCTAAAAATGTGTGCAAGGAGCCTATGATTTGGAAACAGGCCAAAGGTAAACTTACCCTGCCACTGGCCAGATGCATGTTCGTTGAATGTGGGTTTCGATGCTGTTTCAGTGAATGTGGGTTTCAAAGGTAGAGAAGTTTTAATGCTAAGTCTGTTTTCATTGTAAGACTATTGCTTTGTTTAGATTTAGTAAATGTCTATCAGTGTTTGTGCTATAAAATTTGAAATAAAATTTGTAAATGAAATCCAGATATCTGTAATCATTGTAGAAGTAAAGCATAAAACAGTATGCACACTGAGAGATTTGAACAGTGTCTATGAGAAATGGGGAGAAATAGCCAAGTAATGGGACACTGGAATGGCTGCATGGGCGGGGGGTGGAGCTGAGTGGGTGGGACAGCAGAGGGGGTGGGGCTTCATGGGCGGGGCTTGTTTGCACCCCCCCTGCAAAAAATCCTGCGGGCTCCCTTGGCAGCACAGAAGGACCCTTCTACAAGTGGAAAACACCATGTTGCCCCCTCAGTTGAAAACATGGATCACTACTTCAGTTTACCAATTCAGAGTTGCAGCCCAACCTTCAGAGCAACACTGAAAAGTACGTTATACACAGCACCCCAACACGGTCAGGTGTATTCAGCACTTCCAGGCACATCTCATCTTCTCCCATGGTTGTGAAAGTGAAACTGTTTAATCTCTGCACACAGTGACTTCATCTGCCTAAACAGATCCAGTGGCACAATTTGCTTCCAAGCACTGCCCCCTCAGAGGGTAATTTTTCATTACTTCTCTACAATGAACCCAGTCAAGTTTTTGAGTGAGTACAACCAGCTTCACACTTCAAATACAAAATGTGGTTTGGAATTACAAGTTTGAGTCTGAACAGCTGATACAAGGACACACTGGTTTTGCCAAGATACCATCATTAGTGTCATCTAATTTCATTGCTGATGATATAAAAAAAGCATTTGTTACATGATCTATGCAATAGTAAAAATAAAATTAAACATCCAATAATAATATGGTCAAAACAGAGAAAAAACTCAAACAATCCAAAAAAAACCTTATAATTCGTCCAATATACACTTTTGTTTTTGTTTTCAGAATTAAATGCATTAAATCAATTAAAAAATCAGAGAGGTCATATCTAGTTTTTGGCAAATGATACACTTTTTGAATGTGTTATGAAATAGGGACGTAGTTTTAGAAAGGGAAGAACTACTGGACATCCAGTAAACTGGTTCAAAGACTGACAGTTATGAAAAAAACTGGGAACAGAGTGGGTTGCAGAGGTTGTTTCCCCTACAATGAGATGTGCATATTATAAAAAAAAAACTCAGTCTTGCATATTCTTACACATCAGTCAATATAAGTAGAGCTTTTGAAATTAAACATCTAATGACATGAAAAACTGAATGGATAATTTATATAGGATTTCATCTGTTGCAATGCCTTCTTCCTGAACTTATGGGTTTAAATCAGATCTTTGGATCCAACTCGGCCATTTATTTCAGACATAGGATCCAGCTCTCGAGCTCCTCTCTGTACCACCAAAGCCCCAGATTGAGTTTGCTACCCAAACCCCATAATATGAAGAGAGAGGAGATGAAGACAGGGCTCAAACCTGGAAGTGTAGGTTCCATTACAGCCCAGTAGGCCAATTCAGAAGCTTTGGATGGGGTATGGATGGGAAGGAAATTGAGAAAGAATGAAAATGAACACAGATATCTAGTTATGGTAAAAACATAACTTAAATCTGATGTTGTCCTTTTCATTTTTCCTCAAGGTATGGGACAGAGTCCCCAGCTACACTGGGGGCCCTTATAGAAGGATATTCCAGAGCACCACTGAACCAGAGGATGCTATTTCTAGAAGTAATATCCAACTTCTAATGAGAAACAAAGGTATGGGCACTGGACCAAGTACCTACAGCACAAATGTCATCAATGGATGTTCTGGACCAAAAAACAAATGAGGTTGCCATGGATCTGGTCTAGAGAGCCTTGGGAGGCCTAGGTAATGATATGCCTTTTCGTGAAGAGATCAAAGAGATGCAGTCTGTTATCCATTTGGCTAAAGTGACTTTAGACACTGGATAACCCAATTTCTTTGAAAAAAAGGAAATAAAAAGTTGATCTGATCTTCAAACTTTAGTTCCATCAAGATAAAAATGTAATTGTCTGTGTACATTCAGAAAGTGCAACCTGTACTCTCCTTTACTGGTGAAGTTTAAATAGAAAACTGGTAAATTAATGGATTGGTTAATGTTATTCTCTGAAGCTACTTCAGGTAAAAAAGGAGGAGTTAGTTCTTAAGGAAACACTGTCTATGAATACGTATGTATGGAAATTTGGCAGATAGAGCCTGTATTTCAGATATGCTCTTTGCAGAAGTGACAGCTACCAAAAAAAAAAGTTTTCCATGACAAAAACTTCAGATCAGCTTAAGCTGAAGATTCAAAGGGGTTTTGAGTTGGTCCTTGCAGCACCACTGCAAGGTCCTAAGGTGGAGACGGATCTTTAATTGGAGGACTTTAAAAGAAAAATTCCTTTCATGAAAGTTTTACATAATTTAGAGGAAGTCAGAGAAGCATGGCTGTTTCCAGTATGAAAACTGGAGATAGCTGCCAGCTGAAGTTTGATGGTGGAAAAGCTAGCTCCCTCCTCAAACAACATTGTCAAGAAATGTAGAATCACAGCAACCTCAGCAGAAAAGGGGTCAATGTATTTATTCAAAGCCCACAGAGAGTCTTTTCCATTTATTTTGCAATGTTTTTGGTTGATTGTCTCTGAGAAGCCAAAATGATATGTGCCATAGAAGAAAATCTGGGCTATCTAAGTATTACTAGAAGTGGAGAAACCATGCGGTTAGTCTCAGGGCTCGAATGTAGGGATGTTGGATCCCTGATGGTTGTGATAGGAGATCCAGTGTGGGCTCCAGTATCCATGGAGGATAATGAAGATGAGACCATAGAAAGCAGAACCATACCTGTCAAAGCAAGAAAGGAGCAGTGAAGATGACTGAGCTTTTCAGTCTGCTTGCTTTCTTTAAGAATTTGGAAATTAGGGGAAGAGGGGGGTAAGCATAAAGGAGACACAAGGGTCAAGCATGAATCAGAGCATCTCTCTGTAACTCTCCCAGAGGAGAGATCAGAGCGAAGTACTTGCTGCACTCGTTGTTGAGGGGAATGGCAAATGGATCACAGCAAGGTTGGCCTCCACACTGCAAAATCATCTCTGCCACAGAGTGATTGAGAGTTCACTTGTGGGCCATTAGAATGGATCTGCTGAACTTGTCTACTAGCATGATGGTTTTCCCCGGAATGTGCATCGCAACTAGAAAACATTCTGAAGAGATTGCCCATTCCCATACTCTCATGGCCTCTCTGCAAAGTGGGTAAGATCAGGTTCCTCTTAGTTTGCTGTTGTCCAGACTCCAGACATGCTGTTGGTCTGAACTGCAACAGTTCCAAAAGAAGAGAATCTTGAAAGGCCTGCAATGCTAATAGGACTACTCTCATCTTCATGACATTGATGTGCCTTGGACAGTTCTTCCCAAGAAATGCCCCTCCCACCACAACTGAGAAGCATCCATGGTCACTGTGGCCATAGGAGATGGAAAGACAAAGGGTCTACCTAGATGTAGATAGTCGGATTGCATCCACCAACTGATGTGTCTTCTGCAAACTGGGGTGAGCCTGACTGGATAGGATAGTTGTTGGTAGAGAAGGAACCATTGTACAGCTACTGTCCACTGTAGAACCCTCATAAAAAGCACACCAAAGGGAGTAACAATGCCTGCTACCATAAAATCTAACACTTGCAGTACTGATCTTGCCGGAGGAGTTGAACGAGAAATGAGAAAATGAACTCAAGTCCTTATCTTAGAGATACGATGCTGGGGTAAGGATACTATTTGTTTTGTCACGTCTAGATGAGTGCCGAGGAACTCCAGGCTCTGTACTGGGTTTAAATTTGACTTGGCATGATTTATAGTTATGCCTAAATAGTTGCAAATCTGGTGCAAATAGTCCCTGGTATGTAGAAGTAGATGCCTGGAGAAGTGGTAAGGAGCCAGTCGTCTAGATATGGAAATACCTGGAATCCTTTGAGTCTCAAGTGAGATGCAACCACTGCCATTCACTTGGTAAACACCCTGGAGGTTGTGGTGAGTCCAAAGGACAGGGCTCTGAATTAGAAGTGACCGACTCCTAGCCAAAAGAGAAGATGTCTTCAAGATCGCCTGTCTATTTTGATGTGATAGTATGCATCCTGAAGATCTATAGAGCACATCCAATTGACCCTGCGAAGAAGAGGCAGAATGAACTGGATTATGACCATTCAGAAATTTGTTTTCTTTACAAACTAATTTAAATTGCTTAGATCCAAAATAGGTCTCAGGTCCAGTTTTCTTTAGCACTAAAAAGAAGCATGAAAAAGTTCTGAATCCTATCTGGTCTGACGGGACCTTTTGGATGACTCTTGTTTAGCAGCTTCAAAATCCCTTGTGCTGTTGCTGTCCTCTGACTGGGTGGGACATCAGAAAGTTTCTTCCTTTTGGTAGGAGGAAGAATGGAAAATAGTATGCAATAACTTCTGGATATTATGATTAGCACCCAAGAATCTTATATTTGCCCAGGTGTCAGGGTGCAAGGACAATTGACCTCAGAATGCCTCTAGAATTGGACAGTCAGGCAGCTCTTCAGAAGCACTGAAAAGGCTCGGCTGAGAAGGAATCCCAGAAGCCCTGATTTTGCAGAACTCCTCTACCTCTAGAGCAACATCTGCAATTGAAATTTTTCCCTCTGCCTATGGAGGAATTGTCACTGTCTGGATCTTGGAAAGGACCCAGAGATATGTGGAACCATATCTTCTTACCACCTCTGATTCCTTGAAAAGGTTTGCTGAGGCGTAGAAAACTTTGACTGCCATAGGAATCAAGCCTTTCCATCTTTCTCACTGCGGGTCAGCCTCTCTAACTAATGGCCCAAACAGAAAAGTGCCATCAAAGGGGGCATTAAAAAAAGATGCCTTAAAAGGTTCTGTGAAGTCAAAAAGCCACATCCAGGCATGTCTCCTTAAGGCATTACCGGAACCAGCTGCTCGTGAGATGCCTTCAGCTATGTGAGAGATCAACTTCATTGAAGCATTGGATATGGACAAAAGAATGGCCAACCGAGAGGATGTTCTTTTGAAGGGTTTACTGTCAAATGAATAAAAATCACAACCGTGAACATTGATTTCCATGACGCATATCCTCGACTCATACATATTAAGTAGGTCGTAAGGTCGACGCAACAAGATCGACAACATTGTCGATATTAATGTTGGCAACTGCCATTGCCAACCATGCTTCATGTCCCTGCCTTGTTTACGTCCTTCTGAAAAGACGTAAACATGAACGTCGACATTCTGACTGTCGCTCCTACAATGTTCAATGAGGAGGCTGTTGTGAAACTGAATATCGACATTTTGAATGTAAACCCCTTTGAAATCCTCAGGAAACATGCACTCTGACAGAGTATTTAAAGTTCCTTGGTCAAATCTCTCTGAAGCAGAGTGAAATGTGTTTGGTAGCAAAAACTTACTTTCCAAACCTGTCCAATGGTCTAGAGACTCTGTCGCCACCACCACCAAAGCATCTACTGGGACCCCTTTTCCCCAGTGTGGTCTATTGGGGGAGGGGTGCCAAAAACTTATTGGGTCTCTCTGGAACGGGTTCAGCTGTTGAAATATAAAAGTTTTTTTTTTTGTGTGTGTGTGTGTGCTTGATTTTTATTTTTAGTGCTCAAGTGTATAAATTTAAGTATATGTGTACTTGTTTACATATGTATGTGTTTGTGTATATGCAGACATATATATATATACATATATATATATATATATATATATATATATATATATATATATACACACACACACACACACACACACACACACACACACACACACACACATATATATATGAGATCTATACAACATAGAAATAAAACATTGTGGTCCCCAAGTTAAAGATATAGAGCATCCACTTTAATCTTTAAAAAGCCGTAAAAAATCAAAAGCATAAAATAAAATGAAAATAAAAATATAAGCGCTTTCGGGCTCTGCAACCCTTCATCAGATCTAATTAACAAAGCCCCAGTCTGATATTTAAGGTAATATCAACCCATCAGAAATCATCAGAATCCCCAATCAACCAATGTCCTTCCAGTGGTATACAAGCCATAAAAATAGAATAATGAATCCTTATTGGTCGTGCAGGAACACAGATTAATGGCGGTACTTACAATCGTTCACAAATTAATAAACTCAGTCTACACTTTTATGCATTTGCACAGCAATTGTGCAATTCAGAGGCCCATTTATTATAATTTGTGACGACTGTGAATAATCTTAAGCAAATTAATGAATAAGGAGATGGAAATGAGAAATTATGTAAATTCTCATTTGCCAACTTCTCCTTCTCCTGCCTGTTTGACATTCAAAGTCAGATTTTGATACGTTTCCATTCTTATGCATTACAGTGCTTGTTCGTAGTACATGAAACTTCCATAACTATACAAGCACTTAAGTTTTCATGTAGTATTTCACACATACTTAAGGATTAACTTCATCAAGCATTTCATGACAGTGTGCATCTTTTTTAATAAAACACCTTCACATTTATTTATTCAGCACAAATAACCTGCAATTACTGAATTAGCATACAGGCATAGCTGCACTTCTTGCAAATAACCACTAAGCAACTGCGAACCTTGGACTATGAATACCACCCTAAGTTACCCTGCAGATAAATGCGCAGTCCACCTCTCCCCCATCTACACCTCCAATAAATCAGGGTAGCCTCATGTGTTCACTTCACTGTCAACATAGACTGATATTTTCTCCATACCATCATGCCAACTTTTTTGCAAATAAGCAAAATCCCACAACAATGCAAACTTTATATGCAAAAAGAAGACGTCTGCATGCTTAATGGTAGGATAAAATAATTCTAACTGAAAAAATAAGACATTCTGTTTGTCTTTACATCTTCCCAAATTTTAGCTACAAAATTATGTTTTGGAAGAAAAGAATAGATGGGCATAAAATCAAAAGGTGTTTTAAGTAAGGAACAAGACACAATGAGGTGTGGTGCCTTGTTTAAAGAAGAACATGCCTCGCTGCATATTAACTACAGTATGTGCCTTTAACATCAGTGGCACACGCATATCAGGCAATACATCACAGCTTGAAATGTCCTATTCTTTTCATAAAATATATCCAAACAACAAATAAAAATGAATACAGAGTAATTATTGAAAAAATATTTTCTCTAGCCTGTCAGTTTGCATCACTCACAGACTTGATTTTCTATGTTTAAAGGCAAAACAGTGGCAAGATTTTTTTTGATTTTAGAACTGCACAAAATAGCACATTCAGCAGTGATGACATGATACATTAAGTTGTCACAGTAAATATCCATCAACATAGGAAGTGGCGCAACTAAAATCAGGTTACTTTTCATCACTGCATTTGTAGCGGGTTTTTTTATAAGACTTACTTGCATTATATGACAAAATGACAGGAAGTATCTATCCGTTATTAGTTAATTTACTAATTTTATTGACTGATAGGACCAAAAGAGCTTAAGGTATAACACAGACCTGCACAAAAATTGGGTGACCAGCAACATTTTGTAACTTTAAAACTGCACAAATCATCATATCAAAATTTTTTTCTTATTAAATAGTTATTAGCAAAGAAAGTGTCCAAGGTATACGTAGGTGCATTTTTATTACTGTGGCTGAAGCTTTTTTTTTCGGTCTCCCAGAAGCACAGCATATGATACAAGAGGAAGTATTAAAACAGGTTATTTCAATTCATCTGTACTTGTCTGGATAGATCCTACAAACTGAGCCTATTATTATTCAGGGAGACCTAAAATGGTATTTCTAATGGCAATAGAAAATTTGTACAGGATATCAGAGGAAACTCCCTGATGCAGCTGGTAAATGTCAAGGGATCATTAATAACATTAATAAATAACACTTGGACTGAGGTGACCATGGACTAATGTCTGGTCTGAAAAACAGTGCATCAGGAGTGTACCACCCTACTTACAATGTACTACAGTGTCACCATCTGAATATAAATCATGGGTGTAGTGTGGAAAGAAAAAACACAGTGTGATGCTTCCGACATTTAGCACCGTTACTCATAGGAAACACATTTGAGTGCTGTAGTGTTTCTGCACTATTTTGAGTTAATAAACCTGTTAGAGTCTGCTTTGCTCTAATAATAAAAGGCAAAATAAAAAAAGTTTAAATATGTAAAAGGATGTAATTTAAAAGCTAGTGGCTGCACTGGTCTGAACTGCACTGTGCAAGGCTTTATAAATTGTATCAACAGAACGTTTTGACTAGGTTTGTTACGGTCTTCCGACTGACTGCCTAGTACTTACCTAAGAATATAGAAGGCAGTATGAGTAGATACTTGCATTACATTACAGGCGGGAGCTGTAAGTCAAGAATCAAAAGAATATACCTGTTAGTAATTGCTATGCAGAACAAATTACTGAATACTCTACCCTGCTGTTAAAGTCTGACATGTATAATATTTGTGCCAGGTATGACACTTATAAAAGCAAACAGAAATACTAGTCAGAGAAGCACACAGTCTCATCAATGCCCTGCATGGTCTGTTTAAATTACATTTAACAACAGCTGTGATACTGATGTTATCTAAATTTAGAACCTGCTGTCACATAACTTTTCTCTAACATTTACAAATTTCTAAAACTGACCAGTATTAAAAATGTTAGCTTGCTGTTCTACTATAATACAGCTTTACTAAACTCTGGTAATTATAGAAACAATAATGAATTGCTCTGTTTTAGTTATTTGTTAAATTTTCATTTTAAGACCCAGATGAAGAGTTGTATCAAGATTATGAAAGGCAAAAAACATTTTTCAAAAATATGACCTACTCTAGATCCTGGCTTAGTGGTGTGTTTATAACTAGGTTTGGTGGTTTGAAGGTTTGCTGTTCTTTAACACATGGCTATAAAGAAGGTAAACAACCACACTTAGCAATGCTATCTCACAGTGCTTGGTTCTCCAGTACTGTTCTTTGCTGGAATGCCTTCTGTTTGGAATCTTAATATCACCCCTGTATCTACAGTTGTTTTTTTTAGTTGGTTCTCCGGTTTCTTCACACATCCCAAAAACATGCCATAGGTGCATTGGCATTCCTTTATCCTGTGAGTATTTGCATGTGCTATGTGAAACAGTGTTGCCTGTGTGAATCCTATGAAGTGCTGGCTGTCCGTCAGGATGTATTTCTATGCCTTGCATGCGATGAATGTCGAATAGACTCAGACTACCTTGAGCCCCTACAATGGTTTAAGATGACAACTGGAAATTAAAATTTTATACATAAACATACAATACTCATTGCAGTACAGTGGTGTAGCAGGCAGCATTATTGCCTCACAGCAAGAGGTTCTCTGGTTCAATTTTTAGCTTAAGTGCCTTCAGTGCAGAGTATACATGTCCTCCCTCTATCTATATGTTTTTCCCCCCAAGTGCTCTGTTTTTCTCCAACATTCCAACATGCACTAGGGGGCCTGGACACTCTAAACTGCCCATCGGTGCTAGAGTATATGTGTGTGGTCTGGAGGAACTTACTGTGGTGGGTTTAGCCACCAGGTGGTGAACACTTTGGCTCTAGATGATTATCAATGTAGAAGTACCTCTGGTACCAGCATTGACTGGATCCTAACAACTCATCCAAACCACATCACCAAAGCTGGAACATTACCTGTTCCTCTCAGCGATCAGCTACCAGCCTTCGCTGACCATCTCCCATCTCCACTGCATAAACAGCACCACTACATCCAAACCCACAACCTCTCCTCTTTCAATCCTCCAACTTTCTCTGAATGCTTAAAGCATACTGACTGGTCCCCTCTAAAAACCCTTCCTCTAGATGATGCCATTTCCTACTTTAACCACTCATTCCTAACCCTTCTCAAGCAGCAAGCACCCCCCCCCCGAACCAAATGCATCAAAACCAATCAAAAGATACTAAAATAGCCTTGCACCAAAGGGACAAAAATGGAAACAATATCAAAAACATAAAAACCCTAACACCCTCCTTGAGTATAAGCAACTACGAAACTCTGCAAAAAAAATAATTAAAGAACGCAAAGCCCACTACTTCAAACTCCAGTCCTTGCACTCAACAAATCTCAAAAAATTCTGGGACTCCTCATCTATGCTGCATCCTGGCAACAAAGAAAACCCCTGCCCAGACCACAACCTCTCCAACCTTGAAACAGCCAGCCAATTCAACTCATTCTTCAAAGACTGCATAGCTAAACTATCAGCTTCCTTCCCAGCCCCCCTCCTGCCCCAACCACCACCTCAATCAACCACCTTCCTCCAACATCCTTTTTCTCAAGCCTATCCCCACAAGCACTATAAAAAGACTTCTCCTCAAACTCGAACCCTGTCGCAATGCACCCGACAACCTTCCACCCACCTTCCTCAAACAATCTGCAGACAGCATTCCCTATCTCGTCTCTATTCTTATAAATAGATCCATACAAGAATCATACGTCCCCTCTATCTTGCGCCTTGGCTACATTATCCCCCTCCACAAAAGTGGCAGAAATACTGATACTGCCAACTTCAGGCCTACTGCCATCCTTTCCACTCTTTCTAAAATACTAGAGAAAACAATACAAGCACAACTTATGGCACACCTAACAAGAAACAATCTCCTCTCCCCTACCTAACACGGTTTCCGCTCTGGCCACAGCACCATGACTGCCCTTCTTTCCTTTCTTGAAACCATAAAACTTGAACGCGGCTCAGGCAAGTTCGTATCCACACTATTCCTAGATCTGTCAAAGGCCTCTGACACCATCTCACACACCCTACTTATATCCCAGCTCTCCACCCTACACCTCTCTCCCACCACCATCGCCTGGTTTTCCAGCTACTTGTCCAACCGCCAACAAGCTGTCCAATAGAAAACTTCAACCTCCCCATTCCTTTCCACACCCACAGGTGTCCCACAAAGTTCTGTTCTTGGCCCTCTTCTCTTCAACCTATTCATTAACTACTTTAACCAATCCATCCCAGACTCATCCATCATCCAATATGTAGATGATTCAACAATCAACTACTCAGCCTTCTCCCCCTCCGAGCTCCTAGCAAAAACCCAACTAGCCTTCTCCAAAATAGAAACCTGGATGCAGTCTAACCATCTGGCACTAAATGCAAATAAAACCAAAAAAGAAGTTATGTCCTTACCATAACGTTCGATGTTTGTAGTCCATCTCGCCCTTCATTCTTACTCTTGGGATCGGAACCGAACCTCGGCTCTACCTCGGCCATACTGTAGCTCAAAAACTTCTTATTGGCTCGTGGCTAGAAGGTATCCCATCAGTTATCACTACCATTCCCCAGATCTTGTTTGCTGCAAAGAGAAAATACAGAGACAAAGAACAAACCAAATCGAAAGAAGCAATAGGCACTCTACCCCCAGGTCCTCAAGGAGGGGGCAGGAGGGAGGATTCGTAAGAATGAAGGCCGAGATGGACTACAAACATCGAACGTTATGGTAAGGACATAACTTACCTTCATTCTTACTCTTGGGACAGCGTCCCTAGCACCTTCATCTTGGGTGGCTCATTGGAAAATGCTCCTGAGTACTGTGGAAGCAAAGGAAGACCTGTTCCTAGAAGCCATATCCAATTTGTAGTGAGTAATGAACATGTAAGGTGAAGCCCATATTGCTGCACAAATGTTGTCTATTGGGATTCTAGCCTGAAAAGATAAACAGGTAGACACAGACCTGGTAGAATAAGCTTTCACCCTGAAAGGAAGATCTTTATCACAGGAAGAATAGATAAATGAAATGCAACTAGAAATCCAGTGAGATATAGTGTGACTTTAGATACTGGAAGGCCCCTCCTAGAGTCAGAAAAGGAAACAAACAACTGGTATGACCTTCTGAAACCTTTAGTTCTGTCCAGATAAAAACACAATTGTCTATGCACATCTAATTGGTGGAATTTGTATTCTGCCTTGTTAGAAAAATATAGTGAAGAACACAGGCAATTCAATAGACTGATTAATATTGGCTTGAGAAGAATTCTTAGGAATAAAGGAAGGGTTTTGCCTGCAGAGAGATCCTATCTTTATGAAACACCAAATAAAGGGGCTTAATGGAAAGAGCGTGTAATTCAGGACCCTTCTTGCAGAAGTGATGGCCAATAAAATATAGTTTTCCAAGTTAGAAACTTGAGGTCACATGTTGCTGAAGGTTCAAAAGGACTTGATGTAAGTTTATGGAGAACAAAGTTCAAATCTCATGGAGCCACGGGATCCATGACTGGGGGTCTTAGCAAAGTGGTCCCTTTGAGGAAGGTTCTACAAAGCCTATGAGCCATAAGATAAGGTTCATTAGCAACATGAAAGGTGGAAATGGCTGCCAACTGGACTTTGATAGTTGCCGCTGCTGAGCCTTGGTTGAATAACTGAGAGAGGAAGTCTAAAATGGCAGAAATGGGAGCTGTGTAAGAATCAAAGTTTCTCTCTCAGGCCCAAAAGGAGAATCTCTTCTATTTACTGGTAAAACGTTTCCTGGTAGAAGGTTTGTGAGAAGATGACAGAATGTGTACAACCTCGGGAGAAGTCATGAAGCCCGACTAAGGATGGAATTGGAGCAGCCAAGCTGTCAAGTTGAGGGTGTGGAGAGAGGGATGGAACACCCCTGATGTGTGTGTCAGTTAATCTGGCACTGGATCCAGAGTCCACGGTTCATCCTTTAAATGAGGTCTGAGGAAGGGGAACCAAATCTGTCGTGGCCAGTAAGGAGCAATTAGGATCATTCTGCTTCTCGTGGATATTGCTTTCTGAATTACCTTCAATATGAGGGGGAAGGGAGGGAAAGCATAGAGGAAGTCCTGAGGGCCAATCATGAACGAGTGCATCTCTTGGTGCTTCCCCTTCTGGGGGAATCAGGGTAAAGTAGCTGCTGCATTTGGCATTGAGAGGGGTGGCAAAGAGATTGCAGCAAGGCTGACCCCATTTGCAAAAAATTTGTTCCACAATGTGTGGGTTCAGAGACCACTCGTGAGACATCAGAACAGCCCTGCTGAGCCTATCGGCTATGACGTTGGATTTCCCCAGGATGTGCATTGCTATCAGAAAGCACTGGGAAGACACCGCCCACTCCCATACTCGTAGGGCTTCTCTGCAGAGGGGGTAAGATTTGGTTCCTTCTTTTTTGTTTAGGTACCATACCACCGACATATTGTCCGAGTGGATTGTAATCGTCCCTAGAATGCTGTGAAATGCTTGCAACGCTAGAAGCACTGCTCTCATCTCCAAGACGCTGATATGCACATGATCCTCGTTATCTTGCCATGTGGCTTGGACTGTTCTACCTAGATAATGCCCCCCCAATCTGGGAGGCATCCGTGGTCACAGTGGCAACTGGGGGGGGGGATAAATGGTCTGCCTGTGTTTAGATTGCTGGTCTGGGTCTACCAACGAAGATCCTGTTTGCACAAATTTGTTATCAGGATGAGGTGACAGAGGTACTGCAGTGACCACTGGGCAAAAAGTAGCCACTGCAGGACCCTCATGTGCAGTCTGGCTAATGGAACTAGTGTTATTGTGGAAGCCATGGTCCCCAATAGCTTGAGCTCCACCTTTGCTTTGACTTTTCTAAGTAAGGTCAAGACTTGTTCCCTTAGACACCGAATTCTTTCCACAGTAAGGAAATCCCTCATTGAGACTGTCTATTTCGGCACCAATAAAATTCACATGCTGAGAGAGAGAATGCAGATTTTTGCCAATTTACTGTAATTCCTAACTGCAGGCAAGTTGAAATGGTAGCATCCCTGGCCTGTAACAGTAGATACCTGGTGGTGGCAGTCAGGAGCGTCGTCTAGATATGGAAACACTTGGAATTCCTGACATTTCAAGTGAGCCGTAACCATTTGCCATACATTTGAACACCCTGGGAGCTGTGGTGAGACCACAGGGCAGGGCGCGGAATGGATAATGACTGGCTCCCAGCCAGAAGCATAAGTGACTCCTCGAGGCCCTGTACATTACGATGTGGTAGTAAGCATCTTGGAGATCAATGGAGCACATCCAAATGTCTTTCCCTAACAACGGGAGTATCGACTAAGGTGACCATTCGGAACTTGGACTTCTGTACAGATTCGTTCAATTTTCTGAGATCCAAAATGGTTCTCATGTAAAGAATCTGGAGTAAGTCCCTAATCCTACTTGGTCTGTGGGAACGGGATGGATGACTCTCTTGACAAGCAACTTTTGGATTTCTAGAGTTGCTCATTCCCTGTGATTGGGTGGCACATCTGGGATTCTTCTGGTCTAAAGGGGTGGAGAAGAGAAGGGAATATGGTAATTATTTTTAATACCCACTTGTCTTGAGTGATGTCGTGCCAGGCTTCTGGGTATAAAAAAATATGACCCCCGAATGGCTGCAGAGACGCAAAGTCGGGCCTCCTTTCAGGAGCACTGATAGGGACGACCACGAAAGGAATCATGGTCTCCCTGGTTCTGCGGGCCTCCTCTACCTCTAGGGTGGAGTCTACCATTATTTCCTCCTCCTCTGCCTCTGGAGAAGGAATCACCTTGTGCGTCCTGAAAAAACCTCTCCGATTTTCTGAACCACATTTTGCCACCTTTCTGCCCTTTAGGATAGGGTCTAGAAGGGACCGAAAAATTAACTCCCACGGCAGACAAGGTTTTTCCTTCTTGCTCGCACCAGGTGAGTGTGTCCTTTAACCTTGGTTCCAAATAATGAGGATCCGTCAAAGGGGGCGTTGGCAAACGTAGACTTAAAGGCCTCTACAAAATTACACAAACGCATCCAGGAGTGTTTTCTGAGAGAGACTCCTGAACCCGCTGCCCTACTTGCTCCATCCACTGCATACGAAATCAGGCTCATGAAGGAGTTCACAACAGAATTAAGGGTAGACATCTGTGCATTGACATTCTGAGATACCGCATCAGATACGTTATCCTGTAGAGCATCTCCCAGCTCTTTTAGGAGATCTCACTGGAGCCTTGTAAAATGGGACAGGTACTTCAGCGATCCAAGTGTAAAAGCCTCTGAAGAAAAGACACGCTTCTCATACCTATCCATCATTCGCGATTCCTTGTTCGGTGGATGGACGGTGGAGGAAGTTTCAGCAAGTTCCTTCTTGGTGGCTGCTGCCACCACCATGGCATCTACTGGAACACCCTCAGTAAGAAAGTCCTTGTCCTGGGGTGCTGACAAATTTATCTGGCCTTCTAGGAACCGGTTCCACAGAATCAGGAGATTCCCACACCTTTCGACTTACTAAATCCAGTAACTTGTCGAAAGGAGGAGACACCCAAGAGGTGGAGGGTTGAGACCCGAAAGCCTTCAGGTACACCGACTCCTCATCAGAAGGGGATGTGGTAGGCCAGCCGCTTCTCTGTTTAAGGATCTCAAGGATATCTGCGAATGAGATATCATCAGAGGATGACTTGGGGGACACTTCTGACTCCTCGAGGTGAGTGTCTGATGTAATAGACTCAGAGGAGTCAACATGTTTCCTCTTAAAAGTTTTCTTCCTAGGTGGTTCCTCAGACAGGCATTCTGGGGAGACCTCAGAAGGCTGGGGACCACTCATGGAGGTATCCTAAGGCTGCAGGTCTCTGCTGTGTTGGAAGAGAGAAGGAGCTGAGACTGAAGTCAGCACCTTAGGGGGAAGAGTGTCGGTACCTCTGGATGGAGCCGAAGACCTGGACAGCACACTCCTCATCACCTCGAAGGCCAATACTCCCGGCTCCGAGGATGCTCTCCGCTCCGAAGATGGAGAGGCAGCCCTTGGTACCGAGGAAATGGGCTCCAAGGCAGATGGGCCACACCACTGTGGTGTTGTCTAAAAGTTGTACTAGTCCTGGGGACCATAGGGGATGGAGTGGGGATAGCATTTATAACTGCCAACATATCTTAAATTTGTGTGTTTTGGTCTGGATTTTTTGCTCCAAAGACCCATGCACAATATTATGTAGGCATATATATATTTATCACGGGTTACATATATATATATATATATATATATATATATATATATATACGTATGTATTTATATACACATATATATAATTTTTATATATATTTTATATATATTTTTTTTGTTAAATATATATATATATTTATTGTACACATTTGACTTTTACATACATGTTTACAGATGCACAGAATATTTTCAGTAATAACAATGAAATATTTATAATTAATATTGATTGCTGCTTTATGGTTTTAAGATAAGTAATATGGAATGTTGAGCCATTTGGGGGGGTGTATTATTTGTATTCATGGTGTTTTGAACCTGTATTTTTGTTTATTACAGTTTTACAGAATGTAATGTTCCAAACAGTCGTGCACTGACTTTTAATTAGGAGCTAGCCCTTTTAAATTATCCTACCAATTAATTTTGTTATAAATGAAGAGATTGTTCAATTAAAGAAATTATTGAATTTTAGCCAATAGGCTATCAATACTGTGATGTAAAATGTATGAACTGGTAAGAGTAACTGGATTCTGAAGAAGTCTCCGTCAAGAAGACGAAAACGCTTAATCAGTCACTTTTTTCTGTCTTTTATTTTCATTTTCATTAAATATATTTAAAATATCCGTTTGAATATCGTTTTACCTTTTGATTGCAACAGCAGTTTAGTTTGTGGGTAAAGGGACAGCCTTTATTGTGCCGGAGCAGCGTTGTGTTCTAATTGTGTTTTTTGCTACAACTTTGGGCTGTGTGGATAAAAGAAAGTTACCCAAACTGTTCCAATAGCAGTAGAAGTAATGGGTGAAATAAAAAAAGAATTTACAGCTGTACCTAGATATGCCACCAACACATGTAACCCTATATGAATTACAGGAGGCAGCAATTCTGAGCACATTGCAGGTGTTAAGACCACTCAAACATCAAAACCCAAAAGACTTCGAGAATTTTTTTTCCATTTAGATAAGTGAAATTGTAGGCTACAGTCAGGGTATTCCGCAGGGCATTGTTCTGGGTCCATACTTGTTTAGGTTGTTTCTTTCTGACTTATCGTTTTCATCTGAGGAGCTCCACAGTCTTTATATAAATGACTTAAAATGGGAAAATCAATTTCATGTGTTATGGATAAAGCATGTATGCAAAAGTACTTGACAAAACTGACCAGCTGGGCACAGGAGAATAACAGGCTTGCACATGCATTTAAAACTAAGCTTATGAGATTTGGGAGACATAAATTGAAGGGTACATATTTAATACAGCACACACTGATTGAAAATATCATTTCATTTAAAGACTGGGTATATGAGTAGTTCCAACCCTTGAGTTTTTCTGATCAAATCAACCAAATGACTTAACAGTTATAACAATAGGCATAAAAAGATTTATAAAGTCTAGGAAATCAGAAACTATGAAATTGTTGTTTTAAAGTTACAGTAGACCCAAAATGGAGTACGGAATAATAATTTAAGAAAACTAACATGAGTAAATTGGAAAGACTACAATGAGAATACACCAAGGGCATTCATACATGTGAAAAAAAGAAGTTATGTACTCACCATAACGTTCAATGTGAGTTGTTCCATCTCGCCTTCATTCTTCACTGATGGGTTCGGAGCCGATCCTCGGCTCTGACACAGCCGACTAGCAAGCTCAACGTTCGCCAGTAGCTCGAGACCCAACCCCTTATCCCACAATGCACTACTGGAATTACCTCAGATCTTGTTTGCTGAGTACCATATAGAAGTACAATAATTATTCTGCCTAGGAATGAAGACACGTTGAAAAACCAGGATGAAGACAGCCTCCAAGTCAACTGCCAGCCAGGAGGAAGGGATGTGAAAATGAAGGCGAGAGATAGAATAACTCACATGGAACGTTATGGTGAGTACATAACTTCTTTATGTGAAGTTGTTCAATCTTGCCGTTCATTCTTCACTGATGGGTAATGTCCCTAGCACCCTGATCTTGGGTGGCTCATGGATGTACACTCTTCAGGACTGTAGAACCAAATGAAGCCCTGTCCCTGGAGGCCTTATCCACTTTGTAATGAGTTATAAAGGTGTGAGGTTTAGACCATGTGGCTGCTGCACATATGTTGTCCAAAGGTAATTTGGCTTGAAAGGCTGAAGAGGTAGAAACTGCTCTGGCTTGAATGAGCCTTTACCTTACTAGACAAGGGCATGTTATGACAAGAATATGTGTAGGTGATGCAATCCGACAGCCACTTAGACAGGGTTGTTTTAGCAACTGGTTTACCTTTCCTGGCCTCAGAAAAAGACACAAAGAGATGATCTGATTTCCTAATGTCTTTTGTTCTGTCCAAATAAAACCTAAGTTGTCTATGAACTTCGAGTTTGTGCAACATATATTCCAATTTGTTGGTATGATTAGGGAAGAAAACGGGCAACTCAATGACTTGATTAATGTTAATCTCAGAACATACTTTAGGCAAGAAGGATGGATTTGTCCTGAGAGATACTCTATCAGCATGGAAGACCATATAGGGAGACTTGATGGATAGGGCTTGGAGCTCTGACACTCTGCGGGCTGAAGTGATGGCTACTAAGAAGATAGTTTTCCATGACAGAAATTTTAGTACACAAGATGATGCAGGCTCAAAAGGAGGAAGAATGATATGAGATAACATAAAATTAATATTCCAGGGGGAATAAGTGTCTTCACTGGAGGCCTCATGTGAAAAGAAACCTTTAGAAAAGCCTTAGACAATTGGTGAGCCATAACATTCAAACCATCGATTCCTAGATGGATATTAGATATAGCAGCTAATTGCACTCGCACCGTAGCAGCCGCTGTTCCTTTGTTGAAGATTTCTGTCAAGAATTGTAAGATAGAAGACAATGGTGCTTGCTAAGGGTAAATGTTGTGGGAAGAAGCCCAAATGGAAAATCTCTTCCACTTACTATGATACAATTTACTAGTGGAAGGTTTATGGGAAGCCAACAAAATTTGACTAGTGTCATGGGAAAGATTACAGTGCCTGGCTATGCGGGGAATTGAAGCAGCCAGGCGGTTAGCTTCAGTGTCTGCAAGGATGGATGATGATCCCCGACGGATGTGTCAACAACTCCGGAACCGGGTCCAGGATCCATGGATCTTCCAGAACGTGATGGTAAAGAAACGGGAACCAAATCTGCCAATGCCAATGAGGGGCTATAAGGATGATCATCCGTCCCAGCGACTTTGCTTTCTGTAAGAATCTGGCTATCAGGGGAAATGGTGGAAATGCGTAGAGGAGACCCGGGGGCCAATCGTGGACAAGAGCATCCCTCGGGGAGTGACCTGGCGTGGAAATCAGGGCAAAATAGCTTCTGCATTTGTTGTTGATGTGACTGGCAAACAGGTCACAGATGGGCTGGTCCCATTTGTGGAAGATCCTGTCCGCAATCTCTTGTTTGAGGGACCATTCGTGGGGCAATAAAATTGGTCTGCTCAGTCTGTCGGCTATGACGTGGGATTTGCCCGGGATGTGCGTTGCTAACTGAAAGCGCTGGGATGACACTGCCATAGTCCAAGGGCTTCTCTGCAAAGAGGATAAGACTTGGTCCTGCCTTGCTTGTTGAGGTACCAGACCACTTACATGTTGTCTGTCTGTATTGCAATTGTCCCTAGAGGAAGAGAGTCCTGAAAGTATTGCAACGCTAGAAGTACTGCTCTCATCTCCATGACACTGATATGCAGATGTGATTCTTGATCTGTCCATGTGCCTTGGGCAGTGTTTCCCTGAAAAAGCCCCCCCCCCATCCCATCAGGAAAGCGTCCGTGGTCACAGTGGCAACTGGGGGGGGGGGCATGAAGGGACGTCCTATTCTGACATGAAAAGACGTCAACCACCATTGGCAGGAATTTGTTATCAGGATCATGTGACTCACTGGAAGTTCTTGGTAAGACCACTGTGTGAATAGAAGCCATTGAAGGATTCTCGTATGTAATCTTGCTAACGGGATTGCTAAAATAATTGTCGCCATCAATCCTAGAACTTTCAATACCTCTGCAGCTGGTGCTCTGTTCTTTGATATCAGGGACATGATGTGTTGGCGAAAAATACAAATTCTTTCTGGTGGAAGACGAAGAGTGGTGGTTGACATGTCTAATTCTGAACCTATAAAAATGATGTGATGCGATGGCAACAAGGCAGACTTTTCGAAGTTGACTGTAATGCCTAGCCGATCACAGTGTGTCAGAGTAGCCTCTCTCACTTGAAGAAGTTGATGCCTGGTGGTGGAGGTAAGGAGCCAATCATCCAAATACGGAAACACCTGGAATCCTAGACGCCTCAGGTGAGCCGTGACTACTGCCATGCACTTGGTGAACACTCTGAGGGCTGTAGTGACACCAAAGGGCAGAGCACGGAATTGATAAAGATTGGCTCCCAGCCTGAAACGCAAGTGATCTCTGGATGGTGGTAGTGCGCATCCTTGAGATCGATCGAGCATATCCAATTGTCCTTCCCTAGAAACGGGAGTATGGACTGTAGTGTGACCATTCGGAACTTCTCTTTTCTCACAAACTGGTTGAGTCTGCTAAGATCCAAAATGGGTCTCCAGTCCCCTGTTTTCTTTGGAGCCAAAAAGAATCTTGAGTAAGTTCAGAATCCTGTCTGGTCTACCGGGACTGGCTGGATGACTCTTTCTAGCAAATTGGTGTACCTCTATTGCTGCATGTCCCATGTGACTGGGTGGAAAGTCTGGGATTTTTTTGACAGGAAGGGGCTGGGTGGAGAACGGTATGAAATACCCTCTGGAAATGATACTTTGTACCCAACTGTCGTTTGTTATATTTAGCCAGGCATTTGGGTACAATGAAAAGTGATCGCCGACTGCCTCCAGAGTAGGACTGCCGGGCCTTCCTTCAGGAGCACTGGTAGGACTGACCAGAGAAATTATCTGTCACCCTGGTGTTGAGGACCCCCTCTGCCGCAAGGGTGGTGTCTTCCATTGAAACCCTCTCCTCTGCCTCTGGAGAGGGGCTCTCCATGTGTGTCTTGAAAGGCTCTTTGGGCTTTCCGAAACCACATCTTTCCTCCCCACTGACCTTTAGGAAATGGTCGAGTGGGGGTGGAAAAATGGACTCCGACTGCAGACAGTCTTTCCTTCTTGCTCACACCTGGTCAAAGTCTCCTTCACCTTTGGCCCAAACAAAGATGAGCCGTCAAATGGGGTATTAGTAAAGGAAGACGTGAAGGGTTCCATGAAGGAACAGTCGCATCCAGGCATGCCTACAAAGAGCGATTCCTGTACCTGCGGCTCTACTCGAACCATCAGCTGCGTAAGATAAGAGACACATGGACGTGCTATCGAATTGAGGGAAATGAGCTGACTGGCAATCTTGTCGAATACACTCGTAGCTACAGCACCCTGATGAGTATCTCCCAACTCCTTAAGTAGATCTCTCTGCAGTCTGGTAAAATGTGTCAAGTAGATCAGTGATCCGAGTGAGAAAGTAGCTGAACTGAACATGCGTTTCCCATATCTATCCATGATCCTAGATTCTCTGTTAGGAGGATGGATAGACAAGGAAGTCTCAGACATTTCCTTTTTGGTGGCTGCTGCCACCACCATGGCATTAACAGGGACACCCTTGGTCAAAAAGGACTTATCCACGGGGGCAGAAATAAACTTATTAGGCCTCCTAGGAACAGGTTCCATAGATTCTGATGACTCCCACGCCCTACGAGAGACCAGATCCATAAGCTCATCGTAGGGCGGAGATACCCAAGAGGTGGAAGGTTGAGACCCAAATGCCTTCAGAACAGACTCGTCCTCAGTAGGGCTCTTGGACTACTCATCACCCCTTTGCCTAAGAATTTCAAGAATCTCCGCAAAGGAGATGTCCTCAGAGGGAGATCTAGAGGGACCCTTCTGATTCATCCAAGTCGGTGTCCGATGTGAGAGACTCCTGTGGGGAGTCCAAATTCCTCCTCTTGCATAATCTCTTCCTGGGAACTTCCTCAGGGGGAACTTCTGGAGAGGTCTCAGAAGAGCAGGGAGTGCCCTGTGAGGCTAACCTGAGGCTCAGGGTCTCTACACTTGGGATGATCGGAGGAGACAGAAACTGACACAGGCACTTTAGGGGAAGAAGAGGCCAGACCTTGAGATGAGGAAGTCTTAGGAGACAACACTCGCCTCATGGCTTCGAATGCACCTCGGTTCTGATGAGGAGCTGACGGATCCGATGGAGCCGTGCTCTCCTCCCGCACCAAAGCCGTGGGCTCCAAGCTCGAGGTAGGAGACGAGCTCACCCGAGCAGAGGCCCCTAGAGGAAGAGTCGGCACCACGTCAGTACGGCTATCCTCCCTGGACCCAACCAGAGTGTCAGCTCCTTGAGTCCCTGGTCGGCGCAGAGAACATCCAAGCAGATTGAGCAGAAGATACTGGAGCAGGTGTCAGCTCCAAGGGATCCACAATCATCAGGTCGGCCTCCTCCAGCTCCGAAGGTCCGGTATGGCTCAGAGGAGGAGCAGACAATTCAAGAGTAGTGCTCTTCGGTTCCAACAGTTGGGTTTGAGCTGACAGCAATTTAGCTAGACCTGGTGCCTTTAAGAGTTTCTGAACCAGCTGGTCCATATCCAGATCAGAAAGGCTGACAGAGGACCTGGAAGAGTGAACAGATGGAGCCGACTGGAGCAATATGGATGGAGGTTTTTCTGCAACCGATTCCAGAGCAGCGTCCCAGTTCCGAAAAGAACAGACTGTCAGCTCCAAAGGCAGTGGAGCCAAAGTCACCACACTTTGACCTTTTTCCTTTTTTTAGATCTAGATTCAGAGGAAGATTTGGATGATTTGCTGGCCCCATCCTGGTCAGACAATGCCTCAGAAAAAGGGTGCTTGATAATACCCCTATCAATTAACTTTCTCTTCCTTTCTGCTAACACTCTGGTGGAAAAGGCGTGACAGATACTGCATGACTCTTGCAGGTGCACCTTACACAAACAGTAAACACACTGCGCATGGCCATCCATGATGGACATTTTCTGTCGGCAGTCTGGGCATTTTTTAAACCCAGACTTTGCATGTTTATCTTTTTCTTCAGACATTTTACAATTTCCACTAAATGGAACACACTATTTAACTATGAGCTATTTTTAGAAATCTTGACTAACTCACACAAACAAACACAGCACAAAAGGGGCAACTAACAACTATATCAATATAAACAGGATTAAGTAATCCAACAACAAAAGTCCCAAATAGGGAACACTGACTAACAACTATAGAAAGAGATCCTAAGGCCAAAGGCAAAGATTGATTTTACTGAGGAAAGGGGGTTGAACACAGAAAACAACTGTCTACTAGCTAGTAATATCTAGTATTAAAAATTAATCAAAGATATATAAGAAATAGAAAAATAAAACTTGCTGAAAGTTGAAAACTCCTAATAAAGTCTCGAGCAACACTGGAAACCAAGGGATCCATACCACAGCAAACTAGATCTGAGGTAATTCCAGCAGTGCCTTGTGGGATAAGGGGTTGGGTCTCAAGCTACTGGAGAACTTTGAGCTTGCTAGTCGGCCGTGTCAGAGCCAGGGATCGGTTCCGAACCCTTCAGTGAAGAATGAACAGCGAGACTGAACAACTTCACATCTTAAGTTATGAAAGACTAAAATATCTGAACTTGTACAGTGCCCTTATTTGGGTATACAGAGCATTTAGAGACAACAGCCTCTGAGAATGCTTGGGAATGTCAAACAGAGAAGCATCGGACAATCTGTGTAGGAGACTATACAGGAGCAAGAGATGCTCTAGTTTGTTCTATGTGAGAGCAGCTGATACCTGGAATACACTACCAAATTACATTAAAGCAAGAATTAATCTAAATTTTAAATTGGCAGGTTAGAAGAGTATTATTGCCCATGCCCAAAATATTTGTGTGCATGTATGTATATGTATACTATCAAAATGCAGTTTTGTGCTGTAAATAAAATCTTGACAGTATCCAAGCATTATAGCAAAATATGACTTGCATAGCAAATACGGAGTCTCTCTCAGGATTGGGTAAACACAGAAATATGCAAACAAAAAACATATATACATATAATTCTGAGCTGGCTTGAAGAAATAAAAATGCTGTAAATTAGAGGAAAAAATGCTGAAAACTAAGATGCTGCCAAACATTTTTTTGCATACTATAATTAAAAATGTGAACAGAAACGGATAGGAATACATAGGATGGGTTCCATTTAGATGCTCAAAAGCCCTTTTATGCGAATACAAAAAGAGCGACACATATTGCGCGTACCATGGAACCGCCGAATGTCCAAAACCGCGAAATTCAAAATGTCGAAGTGTCATGGTTGGCCTGTCTGCGGTATAGCTCCGTAAGGTAAGTGTGCGATAGTTATGGATGTTAGGGTGCGGGTTAAGGTAAGTGCATATATAGTAATGTATGTAAGGTTTAGTGTAGGGTTAGAAGTAGGGTTTTGGTGTTTTACTTTAGGGCTAGAAGTAGGGTTTTGGTTAGTGCATGTATGTGGTTTATTTATTTTGTTTGGGTAGGCAGTATGTAGTGGGAGGTGGATTTGGCAGACTATGGGGATTCGACTTTTTGAATTTTGCAGTTTAGTGCGTTCGGCATATTCGCGGTTCGCGCAAAACGTGTCTATGCTTTCGCATCCGCTTAAAAGGATTTTCGCTAATATAATATAGACCCAATAGGATTAGGGAGGGCAGACCCAGTCAATCATTCAGATGACAACATTCTGATAGTGAACAAAGGATTCCCAAAATACAAACAGTCTATACAGTTTCATACAATACAGCAGCTTAACATTTAAACAATCATGGAACATTTTTCTACAAGATTAACAATCCCTCTTTATACATTTATAAACATCAATCCTATACTCTAGAGAAGTCAAATCAAAAATAAAAAATTATAGAAGATTTCACTGAGAAGATTAGAAGACACCCTGATAGAAAAGAAAAGCCTCCAGGGAGCCCCATAAAGGGATAGATATGACATATACAATGCCATGATATACTGCATAGAAACTCTAGAAGACGGAATCCAATTCAAATCAAACAAGGATGACATCGCCTCAACCAGAATCTAACAATCTTAACTCATTCCTTGATATCAAATATGAATGAAAGTAATAAGAACATGCCATTCAAGACCTGTGAGACAACCACTGGTCATTTGCAAGGGTCCCTCCACCAAAAGATTAATAAATCTTTATATCCAGGTACAGCAGCCCCAGCACCCTGTGGCTCTTTCATAAGTAGATGCACACACTAGTTAAAAAACAAAATTTTGATTTTAAAAGGTCTAACATATCAATGTGATCCCCTTGGAAACACAGAAGGGAAGGATGCATTACTCCTAGATGCTAGAATAGTCCGGTACTCTTTTAAGGGCTTTCCAATCTTCTAATGTTCCAAGTTGTTAAGTCAGAGAATCTTCAAGTTGTTAGTACTGGTTTAATGTTCCTGCCATTTCAAAATGCAAAAAACACAACCACGTAACCCAAAAAAAAAGGTCATTTAATAAAAATGTAGTGCTTTCATCCACAAAATATGCCAGACTTCTTCAGAACAACACCAATAATCAAATCAATACATTTTTGCTACATCAACAAATTAGTATCAAATCAAGCACTTAATAGCACCACATTACAATAACTAAATAAATTAAAATGCATGTATAATTTATAAAAACAATACATACTATTAATAAATTTTTATTAAATTTCTTACTTTGGGTTACACTGCTGTGTTTTTCTTAGATTTGATTTTTTGTTTGTTTTTACAGCAGTCCTCGTTCTTTTGGTTTTCATTGTTTGTTCCTGCTATTTCAGGTACCCAAAGCCCAAGAGGGGCAAACAGTCTTACACTTGCCACTTACACTTGCCACTAAAAAAAAAGGCATTCAAAAAGGGAAATAAATCATACAGTGCCTGTTTCAGCCCCAAACAAAAGCAGCCATGCACAACATAAAACTGTGTACACATAACCACTTCCACTGACTTTCAATGGCCCTGTAGCTCTAATGGCTGGAGGCTGGCAAACCAAACAAAAAAAAAAAAAGAAAAGATGAATAAATACCTTTAAAAAGCCAAAACTACAATGATTTTACCCATCTGTGAGTACCCAACTAGCTATTACAGTAACTGCCTACCGACATTATTATCTGGCCTCATTATGAAATGGCCCTATATATATGAAAGATCAGTCTAGAAAGGAAACTCTTGGGAGGTTGTCTTGCAGCTTTCCTATAAATCATACTATCAGAGTGAAAGACACTTAAGACCAAATGACTAACACAAACTATAATCATAAGCTGATACATAAAAGAAAGCTACATCAGCTTTATGGAAACAAAAAAAGGAGGCACCTTAACAGAATCATTACACTGCAGACACATTCATATTAACTCCTCTCTCAAAAATTCCTGATAAATGAGTACAAAAACAAATCCACAGTTACCTAATAAATAATCTTTCTCCAACTCAGCATGATGTTTGTCTAGGGCAAGGTTCTGAAACTGTACTAACCTTCTTGAATGTAGTTAATCAACAGAGAAACAAATGTCTCAATATTTACTAACTAGACTAGTCACTCTGAACCCAAACAAAAATATAATCACCTAGTACTCTAAGGTATCATAGCAACAGGACTCTGTTTTCATGGTCAATATACCTGTTCCTTCTATGAACTGTGACCTTTTTGTGGCCATCTCTCAAGGATCCATACTCAAGTTATTTCTCTTTAATATATTTATCAATTACATGTCTAAAGTAATATGTGCCTAGCTGGTACAAAATGATGATCATTTCAAGACAATATGTTCAATAAATGCGCTAAATGAACTCCAAGTAATTACACACCAATCACTAAATATCATTCAGAAATGGATAATAAAATCCTCCAAAGCTAGTTACGAAAACAAAAATGCCACTGATTCTCAAGACAACCACAAAGCATTCTATAGCTATGTCAAGAATCTCAATGGCAACACTCAGATCTACTCTGAGTTACAGCACAATGGCACTAAATATACAGAACCAACTGATATTGCCAACATCCTGGCAGATAGGTTCAGTGCTAACTTTACCCCTCTCTCACCCCCTAAAGGGCCCATCTCTATACTGGAAGAATGCAAAGTTCCTGTAATCACAGCTGCACAGATAAAAAAAAAAAAAAAAAACACTCTCCAATGTCAAGAACACAGCATCCATGGGACCAGACAACAACCCAGGCTGCGTTCTACATGAACTACAGAATGAACTGGCACCCCACCTAAGTACCATATTCAATCATAGCCTCACCTCAGGCTTTGTACCCACTGAAAGGTGCACAGCAATGGTTATCCCACTCAACAAAGGGTGAGCCACCATGGACCCCGGGAACTACCGCACCATTAGACTGATGAGCCTGCTCTGCAAGGCTATAGAACGTATCATCATGGAACTTATAAACAATGACATTGGTAATCTTCAAACTCTGGACCCTACACAGTCGGGTTTGTAAAAGGCAGATCATGTCTCCCAAACCTGATAGACTTCTTTGAAGCGGTCACCAAAGCCGTAGCTGAGGATAAGGTGGTCCGCACAGCCTATCTAGATCTCGCCAAGTCTTTCGACACCATCCCCCACTCTGGAATTATAGATAAACTCCCTAAACTAGGTATAAATCCCTATGTCACAAGATGGGTTGCCAACTGGCTCAATGACAGACCCCAGACTGTGAAAGTAGCAGACTCTAAATCCAACTTCAGACCAGTGACAAGTGGAGTACCACAGGGATCAGTCCTATGTCCTCTCCTGTTTGGTATCTACTTCTCTGAAGTACAGGCTAACAAAGTTCGCAGATGACTGCAAACTAGGAGCTATAATCAAAACTCCTAACGATGTGGACATCCTACAAAAGCGTCTCAATGAGACAGATGACTGGTGTCAAATCCATGGCCTCAAGCTCAATGTCAAAAAGTGCATTGTCATCCCTTTTGGTAAAACTCTGTACCCATAAACTACCACATGGGCGGTAGTCTACTTAACACTGAAAGTGTGATAAGAGACCTTGGGACACAGATGGACAGTAGCCTCTCCTTTGATAATCGCATCGCCACAGTAGTCAGGAAATCCTTCTACGTGGCACACCATCACAAAAGGTTTCTCATCCAGGAAAAAAAGAGGTCATTGTTCCCCTCTACTCATCACTCATTAGACCCATTATAGAGTACAACGCCCCTTTTGGTATGTACCTCACAAGACATCTACAACAACTGGAAAAGCCGTATAAACACCTCACAAAAGGATTACCGGCCTCAAACAGATGCCCTGCACAGAATTTCAAAAAACTCCAGCTTTACTCTTGTCGCATATCACCTACTCAAAGGCGATCTCTGCCTAACATACAAATCTATGTCAAACCCAGAGCTGTTGGACATGCTCCACTTAAAGAAATCCCAATCCCTCAGAGCTACACGCTCTAGGGACCTAAACCTTGCCATCACAATAAACAGAACATGCTGGAGGGATAGATTCCTGTCCCAGAGACTCCCCATACTCTGGAATAAACTATCTATACCAAAGCTCCTCATTAGCACTCCAAGAAAAATCTTGATGATTGTATGGTAGATGGGAAATTCGCCCCAGGGATCACTTCTGTTGCTCTGCTTGACAGGGGCACAGGAAATTAATTTTCTTGGGTGGCAAAAGCCAGGGTACCGTTTGGCTAGGCTTATATAGGCCCTAGGGCCAATAGCCTAGTACCTACCTATGAACCTATGAATATCAAAATTGTTTCAAAATGACAAAATAAATAAATTAATTATGCTTACTCCTGACTCAAATCAGTAGTATAGCACACAATTCCATATCACGTTCATGGAAAACAATTTGAACAATTACCACTAAGTTATCAGGGGTTATTACTGTTCATAAAGTTTAGCCTTTAGTTAATTATGCCTTATCTAAAACCAATTGAAAACTCAAGTGTACTCCATCAATCTAAACCATGGTGAGAAAAATAGGCTATGTCATCAAGAAACAGAACATGGTTATTTGCTAATCTACTAAATGCTTCAACAATAGTAACCAGCACTCAGAAAAGACAACTTCAAAAACTAGAACAAATTTACAATATAACTAGATGTTCTACCAGCCACCTCAGCAAAACTCATCATAGTGTAGAACTACAATTTGGTTGGCTAGAACTCCAAAATATTCTCATCTACTCACAACTGAAAATAATGCACAGTAGTCTATATAAACCAAACAAATGTCCCACAAACATAAAAGCCTGTCACTGTCTCTCAGTGAAAAAACTATGTATGGTCTTGTATTAATACCTTCAATGTTACAGCACACAATTTGTCCTGGAAGCTGTACATCTTAAAATAATGGTTTAAAAGCAAAGTTTTATACAACAGCTCAATGAAATAATCTGGAAGACTATTCCTAGACAATATCTTCTTCCCACATAACCAACTCATTCAATATTCATAAGCTGTTTCTTAAATTCAAGAAAAAAATTCTGAGCAGAAAGCATCACATAGATGTTTACATCAAATTATCACAGTTGTATTCTAAGTTTGATATAAGCTTTTATGTTATATTCAATTACTATGTTTGAAGGACTTCTACTTTCTGTATCAAGAACTCTCAACACATTTAGTTTGGATTTTTAATTCTCAGTTAACTAATCCAAATTTCTTTAAATATTTTGGCTGCCTGGTGAATGACTAGTCACTATTTTGTTACACACTGAAATTTTTTAATACAGTTTGGCAATAAATAAATAAATGAGGTCAATCACCATAAAAACGTTGTCCCCTAATGGCTGCACATTGCAAACTCCAAATTAACGTAGTTTGTGTAACATCCACAGATCACTGATACTACTCCTCTCGTAGGAAAATGTAGCCAACAGTCCAAAGATAAGTAAAAACACAGCTTTATTTGATGGTAGCACAAAAGTGAGCGCTTTCGCCAATAGGCTTCTTCAGACTTTACAACCAGCACTCCATGAATTCAATTTAAATAACCCTCCCAGTACAATGATTGGTCGAAGCATTAATTAAAACAGCTCATAAGATAATGACTAAATGCATTAATAAAGAACTTAAAAACATATAAAACTTCATATACATACATTCTATGAAATATATAAACCAAGTAAGAAGTCAAAAAATGCAGAATGAAATGTATATATTAATAAAATATATATATGTGTATATGTATGTTACAAAAACAACTATACAAACACATACACTGTAGCATTCGTAATATCGAAACTTTAACACTCCTTTAAGTCACTTTGGTCTAAAAATCCTCCTGTTTTTCAGAACCGGTTTAATTTGAACCTTGTCGTTTAAGCCCGGTGGTTCATCTGCCCTCAGTCTAATTATCCATCTAAGTTCACATTCAAGGGTCTGATTTATAATGTCACCTCCTCTATAGTTGGTTAATAAATGTTGTAAAATACTAAAACTAAAGGTGTGACCTGGACCTGTTGCTTTACAATGTTTAGCTAAGGCATTAACCTCAGATCCTATTCTGATCTGATAATTATGCTCCCTGATACGATCTTTGAGGGTCCTGTTGGTCTTCCCAGCGTAAAACGAAGAGCATGCTCCACATCTCGCCAAATAAACCACATTCTTACTGTTACAGTTAGTATCAGTATTAAAATAAAACCTATATCCAGTAACTGGATGTGTAAACATCAAGTCTTTATTGATGTAGCCACAGTGATTACACCTACCACAAGGCATAGTATTTCTGTCTGATCTAATGACCGTTTGTTTAGAACTCATATTTTTGGTTTACACAACAACCTCTTTAAACTAGGTTTATTTTTAAAAGCAATTCTCTGCTTTGGTCCTACTATTTTACTACACCTTTAGTTTTAGTATTTTACAACATTTATTAACCAACTATAGAGGAGGTGACATTATAAATCAGACCCTTGAATGTGAACTTAGATGGATAATTAGACTGAGGGCAGATGAACCACCGGGCTTAAACGACAAGGTTCAAATTAAACCAGTTCTGAAAAACAGGAGGATTTTTAGACCAAAGTGACTTAAAGGAGTGTTAAAGTTTCGATATTACGAATGCTACAGTGTATGTGTTTGTATAGTTGTTTTTGTAACATACATATACACATATATATATTTTATTAATATATACATTTCATTCTGCATTTTTTGACTTCTTACTTGGTTTATATATTTCATAGAATGTATGTATATGAAGTTTTATATGTTTTTAAGTTCTTTATTAATGCATTTAGTCATTATCTTATGAGCTGTTTTAATTAATGCTTCGACCAATCATTGTACTGGGAGGGTTATTTAAATTGAATTCATGGAGTGCTGGTTGTAAAGTCTGAAGAAGCCTATTGGCGAAAGCGCTCACTTTTGTGCTACCATCAAATAAAGCTGTGTTTTTACTTATCCTTGGACTTTTGGCTACATTTTCCTATGAGAGGAGTAGTATCAGTGATCTGTGGATGTTACACAAACTACGTTAATTTGGAGTTTGCAATGTGCAGCCATTAGGGGACAACGTTTTTATGGTGATTGACCTCATTCGTTTTTATTTGGCCACGCTGTTCCCGAGCTCTGTTGGTGTGCTGTGCTGTCTTTTGTTGCGTTACTTGTAATAAATAAATAAAATTGGTATATCATGCCTTAAATGGTGCTTGGTGGGCAAGGGCACCCGCAGGCAGGTGCAAGGGGTGCACTTGCACCCGCCTGGATTTTGACTTGCTTGCCGAGAGCCTGTCACATTAGCTTTTTATTTAAAAAAAAATATATACTGTTTTTGTTTATACGGGCACTTTTCTTTAAGAGCGTTCCAGTCGCACACACCTTTCACGGCATGCATTGTCGCACAATCTGTTATTCCTTTCCGCTCGCGCGCAAAATTTTAAATACAAGATGACGTTCTGTTGTGGGTGTATAACCACAAGTAAAAGTTACCTTTTTTTTTCATCCTGGGCAGGATTTGTGTAGTTTACTTGCAGCAGATGGCATCCATGGATTGCAGATTTATGCAGGCTATATAAATTGGTGTTAGGAGATCTGTAAGACATGTGGAATTCGGTGGGAGAGCCATAGTCACAATCTGCAGGCAAGTGTTGAACCCAACAGTGTTACGCTACTTTGTGCTCATCATTACATCTGTTTTGAAACTTCCCTTGAGTTTCCATTTATTGATTTCTCTGTCGCTCATTGCATAGCATTTAGGCACCCACATATAACTCACACCAACCAATAAAACAAACTAGGAACCGCAAAAAAACAACAAACTTCTTCCAAAGCAGAGGACTTCATTGGTAACCATTAAAGTCCTCTGCTTTGGAAGAAGTTTGTTTTTTTCTGTACTGACGTACACTTGTTTCATTATGTGTATAATTAGTTAATAAGTATTGCATTACATCGCTTAAACTAATTAATTGATTAGGAGTGTGGCTTCTGCATACTGCTGACACAAGTTTGCTGCAATGCCCTAGATATTCTGTTCCAGGTTATTGGGACTTCATTATAGATTGCATTGATCTTGCAATACTTCTTTACATGGTGTCTTGTAAATACCAGTCACAATTGCATTACTTATATTCTATGCCCTTACAGAAATGAGATTTACCAAAATGCAGACAATACTTTAGGTGGTGCTAACAAAATGTCTACTAGGATAAGTGTGCTTTTGCCTTAAGTGATGCACACAAGATGTCAGTGGTGAAGGACGATACATCCTTGTTTTAGATAGTGCTCAAAGGCTGTCAACAGCAAGGAGCAATATATTCTTTTCTGTTGGTGTCCCCTATTACTGTGCATATCACTAACCCATCTGCTTTGTCACAGGTCATGCGCTTGATTACCTACAATCATCTCATAAGAGTAACCAATCCTTCCTTTGTCGTTGCTGTTACTTTCTTTCCAGTCATATTGCTCTTGCTTGTCAGATACAGTTTTATTTTACACAGACAGATTCATGCTACCCATTTTGTAGACCCTTCATTCAGTCTTGTGAAGTATCTTAACACAAATCCTGTTATTATAGCAATTTTCTAAGTTCATGAGAACAATATTTATAATCTGTCCCTATTTATTTTTGGCTTTGTCCAGATTTCTTGAACTAAAAGGTTGAGGTGTGTGTGTGAGAGAGAGAGAAATGCAGAGTTAGCAGGTGGAATTTATTTTCAAGTGCGTTTTCAAGGAAATGTGAGCTTCAAGGGAAGAGAAGTTTACTGCTGCTCACGCTGTTTGCTTAAAATGTGCAACTGTTTTGTTTAGCAAATGGTAACACTGTTGTGGTATAGAGCTTTAAAGCAGTGTTAGTAGCACTGCAGGTAGAAAACATGCATGTTGATGCAGAGAGCATGTAGATTTAAATTTGAAGGGGGTGGGTGCTGCAGTCCTGAGTATGTCCTCCTTTGGATGAGATGCCTAGTAACTATGAATCTCTTTTTCAGATTGCCACCCATTCGCTATTGCAATATACCAGCTTACCATTTCTTTTAATGTAACATAGGCAATGTATTCTTCAAGGGCAACAGGCACTGAATTTGTAAATGAAACACAAATAAAAAGTTGTTTTCTAGCAACAACCTCTTTGTTGGTTTCAGATCTCTTTAAAGTGGAATTATTCAGATAACTTTTACTTCTGCTGAGATTCTGCATATTGACTGATATTGGTGGATTGCATGACAGAAGTATGAGTGGCCCTTTATGGTTGAAATGTTTTGAATGGGGCAGTTTGCCATTATTGGTTCATATGATTTGTTTCATTGCTTAAAGGAAAAATGTTTAGAACTATAAATTTAAAACACACTCTAACAAGTGGAGCTGTATTATACAAGGGATATAATTCAATTATTATATAGTATAATTAATACAATCAGGAAGGTGAATCAAAGAGCTTTTGCATGGTTCTAAAAATGTGTGCAAGGAGCATATGATTTGAAAACAGCCCAAAGGTAAACTTACCCTGTCACTGGCTAGATGCATTTTCTTTGAATGTGGGTTTCATTGCTGTTTCAGTGAATGTGGGTTTCAAAGGTAGAGAAGTTTTAATGCTAAGTCTGTTTTCATTGTAAGACTATTGCTTTGTTTAGATTTAATAAATGTCTATCAGTGTTTTTGCTGTAACATTTGAAATAAAAGTTGTAAATTAAATCCAAATATCTGTAATCATTGTAGACGTAAAGCATAAAACAGTATGCACGCTAAGAGATCTGAACAGTGTATATGGCAAATGGGGAGAAAAAGCCAAGTAATGGGACACTGGAATGGCTGCGTGGGCGGGGCTGTGTGAGTGGGGCTCTGGGTTTTCACCTTCCTGCAAAAAATCCTGCAGGCTCCCTTGTTGGTGGGCTAAACCTGCAACACACATTTCAAATGTCACACACATTGAAGTGTGCTATTTATCCTTGCAAAAAATATCTCTGTACTAAGTGAAGAAGGCAATATTCTTTACTGCTAAATGAAATCAGTGAAATTTAAAACATTACAGAACTCTAAGCTACATACATTGATATGCTTACTTCCATCGTGTTCTCCATTTCCAGTCTTAACTTTGGTCAATAATCACACTTTTTGCCCACTTGTCACACACCTGTTACATGTTTTAGAATGGTTGTGAGAAATGCCATGGTGGAGAGTCTGATATTAGCTAAAAACTCAACAGAATCATTCAGTACTTTATGAAAGTACATTTATTTGTTTCTTAGCCGGAAATTTCTGACTGGGCATTAGCTATTTTTAGCAAAAGCCCTGAAGGAAAGCTACAACAATAAAACAGTGAAAACCATGTGCAACATGCAGAATAAAGCATACACACAATATGCAAGATCTTTGTGCATGTGCAAGGTGAAAGACAGTAATCGACACTTTCTACAAATGCAATGTCAGCTATGACCTGCTGGCTACTGCCCCTCTCAAGACTATTCTGTAGCTCCTACTTCTGGTGTCAGGTGCAGCAACTGAGCAGAAGATGCACCTTGTGACAATTCTTCTATGGTGTGACTGCATGATATGGAGCAACAACAGGAGATTACGATCAGCGAATCAAATCATTCATGGGATATTATAGAAGTAGAAAAACAGGGATATTATTAGAGTAAATTAGTCAAAAACAAGAACGTAAAAATAGTAGTCATCTCTGTGATCATTGCAGGAAGGGGCCAAAAACAGAAGAACTTTCTTACCTCGGACCTACCCCAGATAGCAAAACAATACACACAAAACTTGTTTCAGTGCAATATGCATACACAGTAGTAGTTCTATTATGATAAACAACAATGAGCAAAGACTAATTAAGGATAACTTTTAGTGCTAAAACCACAACAGTACTTTTATCTCATAGCAGATTAGAAGTATGAAGGTAAAAGTTACTACAATGCACTGATTAACATAGAATAAAACCTTTCTACATGTATAATATTTCTGGGATCATCATCACACAAGTGCGTGTACTGTCACTAATAAATGCTTACAGTTATCCTGCATTAGACACGCTATTCCATATGAAGCCACATATTTTACATTAGAGAATGCTATTACCGAAAAATGTAAACAAAATACTCACAGTATTGCTTTTTCTATTTGTTCTATTTTTTTCCAGCAAATATTCACTGTTGGTAAATTCTGTATCTTGCTACTAAAGAAAGGTAGAACAAGGTAAAATAATCAGACAGGTGAAACCACGTATATTGTGGTCTGTACCAGTAAGAGAAGTATACCTACTACTCACCTAACTAAGTTTCTTATAGGGAAATGTACATTGTACCAGTCAGCTGACAAAGGTACACAAAGGTTAGCTGTTAATGTGGATACGACTTATGCCATAAAGTATAACAAGCATCTTTTATGCTGCTAAATGCCTAATGATGAATGATCACAGTTCACATATCAGACAAACTAAGCAAACACTGTGGATTTTAAGTACTCATTTACATGACAAACTTCACAACATGAATGTTGAAAATATGAACACGTAACAAACATGACAAGGTAAAATGTATTCTCTCTCTCTCTCTCTTCGTTTTGATGTTTTCATAACTGTAGTATGAAAACAATTAAGCAGAGATGGTGAATATAAAAAAACACCACCTCCTGCTGGAATCCTGAATAACATTCTACAGAAGCAAGACTTGCAGTTAGAACCTTCTGAGAGAGAAAAAGAAGAACAAAGTTTGGATGATGACATGCACTGTGTAAGTGAAGCCATTCCTTCTTGCTTTTGCATTTCCAGTTTTTACTCAATGATAATTAAACAGGATTCTCAAAAGCTGGTTGAAATAAAGAAAAACTGGGACAAAGGGAATGGTGACTCAGATGTGCAAAGAAAACTTCATCTGTTTGCTAAAGACAGAAGTTCAATTTTAGTGAGAGAGGGAGATGGGTGCACTGAATAGCAGATGGGAAAAAAAGTGGAATTCTGGTCTCTTGGAATTGAACCAAAGTAGACAACCAAACTATAAGGGATAATACAGCAGGCATATCAGACAAGGGAAAGAAACAGATCCGGTATCAGAGTGATAACCCCAGCAAAGTGCAGGAAAATCAAGAGACTCAGAGAAGTGCTGAGTAATTCCTCACAGTGCAAAGCCCTTCCTGTAACAAGGCATACAGTTCTTGCTGCAAGGACAGCTGATAGAAAAATCAGCTCAGATGTAGGCATATTCCAGGACAAGGAATGGCATCCAAATACACCAAAATATCAATTACTATGGAGTGATATGAGGAACACAGCTGTGTACATATAATAATGTAATTTATTAAAGATTAACTAAGTGCAAATTGCTCAAATAACTACAAATATCAGAAAAGTGGCTGGCCATTCCATGTCTTAGGTTAATACACAGGTCACTTTTTCAAATGATGAAAAGGAGTGGGCAGAGCACATTAAAAGAATGTGGAGACAAAATGCACTGTGGTGATACTTGGCAAGTGTAATCTTTCAGGATGGACTGGAGGGGGTCTAGATCACCTCCACTTCAAAACAGTAGTGGTAGTTGTCTCTAACCCTTCAATGGACAGTTAATAATCACAAACTTGTTTATGGAGCACACTGAATTTACCATTCACAAAAACAGCTAAAAGTATCCATAATGCAAAGGTTGAGGATGCACCTTGTGACTATTCTTGTATGGTGCGACTGCATGATACAGAGCAATAATAGGAAATTACAATCAGCAATTAAAATAATTCATGGGATAAAAACAGGATTATTATTAAAACAGAGAAGCAAGAAAAAACATTAGAAAGGCAAACCAGATAATTCATACAGTTAAAAAGTTGGAAATGTGAAAATAGGCGGACCATAAATGCTAACATGGAACAAGAAAGATATGACATGTCCTCTGTGCCCTAGTTTTTTTTTAAAGAACAAAATATTAAGGAGGAGGAGGACAATGATCACACCAAGGCCAAGGACACCACCAGAATGCTAAAGCAAAAAAATAATTTAGAAATACCCCAAGAAACACAATGAAAATATTTCCCTGGAATGCAAGAAAGAAGGAAAAGTGAGGGATACAGATGGCCAAGTTGTTAGCAGTACCTGGTGGTCTAGTGGTTTGGATTCGGTGCTCTCACTGCCACAGAAATGGTTTGATTCCTGGTCAGGGAAGATTCAATGCATTTTTGCATTGGGGAGGTTGGCATAATTTGTATGGTATTTACTTCACAGTCAAGAGGTACAGGATTTGATTCTCACTAAGAGAAATTTGCTCAACTTAAAATGGCCCACAAGGATAGCTACCATAGTATGAACCTATGGTAAAATAGCAGCAGAAAACTAGCATTCACCAAATTCTGTTTCTGTGACTACGTTTGTGCAAAATTCCATTTTATACAGAGATAAATGGTCTTTGAACTGTAGGGAGATATTTTACTAACTCCCACATGCAGCGAACCTTGTGGTTAATGCACATAAATATGGTTTTAGAGCTTCCCTCCTCTACTAGGGAAAGAACGTTTGCATTTGTTCTGGCTATAGATGTTAATTTGGCCATGTCATGTTCTGGGAGAGCATAGTTTAAGAAAATATTCAATGAAGCAAACAATTTTCGGTGAATGTGATTTGCTTGCATGATACATAAACAGAAATTATCAGAAGCCTAGTGAGTAGAGATTAGAAAAGTATGCCAAAGAGGAATGGGTAGGGGCATTTGTATTTCTGTAAAGCACTTAAAACAAACAGATGACCAGAGGATTTGCCCTGACCAAGAAAGGCGTGAACAAGGGAAGTACAGAGTCACCAGGTGTGAAAGACCAAATGTTTAGTTATGGAACATAAAAGCCTGAAGTGGAGAAAAATATTCCAATCTGATATGCTGCAAAAGTTTGTCTTAGACAATAGTGCTAACTGAACTTTTTAAACACAGACTACTTAATGGGATTGCACTACGGCACTACGAACGGCACAAAGCATGCTAACTTTACACAGACACACCTTAAGGGAAGACATCAGCCACTAGTGGTCAGGAACAATTGGCTAGTACGCCTACTGAGGTTCAGCATTAAAACAGACAAACCAGTAGTATTCCTACAACACAATCAGAATACCAGAACAGCCAGCATGAATTTGCTGCAGACGTATCCTACCAATGAATGGACTAAGGCCCCAAGGAGCTAGGATTAAGGATGACCCCACCCCCTCCCCAATTATGTCTGCATGGAATTACTTCAGGAAGGCATTCAATACTGTTCCACAGAACGTTGAGGCGGCAGCTAAAGGAACGAGAATGAATAGATAATTAAATGTTCTGTTCAACAGTTTAAAAGATTGTGGTAGAAGAAAAACTAGTTGGTTCATGTATCTTGTATACATTTATTTTAGATGCATTATTCAAAACAGTCACAGATTGTTTACAGAGTAAGATATGCTGCATCCGCGGTGGTACAGCGGTAGTGTTTTTGCCTCACAGCAAGAGGTTCTCCCGTTCAATTCTCCGCTAGTGTGCGGGGAGTGCCTTCTGTGTGGAGTCTGCATGTCCTCCCCGTGGGTCGAGTGGCGTTCCGAAAGACATGCGCGAATGGGGTGCCTTCATTGAAGGTTGGGCATTGAGCTGGCAACTCAGCACTGTGAAAATCTACTGCCAATCATTAGCGGACCGGAGTTCCGCTGTGGCGATCCCCAACCAGGAAAAGCCGAAAGACAACAGAGTAAGATATGTTGAAAATCCTTGCAGAGGTATTCCACAAGTATTCTGGCAAACTAAGCTTTGTAGTTACTCATCCTGTTAATTCCTGTCATTACTCTGCTATTTTCCTGACAGTTGCAATGAGTCCATTTTGATCAGTCCACTACCAATGTTAAACTTTAATTAATTAAAAAGATTGTCATTTATAAAACAAAGGAAAGGTCTCTGAATATTAATGTTTTCAAGGATTAAAAGGACCTGTAAGAACTCCTACAGGTGAGGGAAATAAAAAAATAATGCAAATTTAAATGCATTTTGACAGTAACAGAAAATTCTCATACACTGGAACATTTTTTTGAAGCGAGACAGACAGAAAAGTTATCCAAGTACTGGGAGTTATGGCCTAGAATATGATGGAAAACCTCCCAAGTCTTGAGAAACCCAGTAAAAATACATGCCTTGTAAACTTGTCAAAAATCATTTTAATTTTAATCCAAATAAGTCAGATGAGACTGTACAAAACTTCTAGTTTGGACGCTCATGTAAACAAGACCAATGATTCTGTGATTGAGCACAGAGATGCATTGAAAAAAATTACAAAGGACTATAATTTTGGACAGACATTACAGTAAACTTTGAAAGATATGAGTGTGTATAGAAAGAAACAAGGTTTCTGTCAGAAATTTAACTTAACTCAGTCAAAACTGCTGACTCAGTAGGAGAGACATCAAACTCCTGAGGGCTGGAATGCTGACCAGTTACTGCCTGGAGATCTGAGTCAAGGTTATGAAAGTTGAGAAAAATCTTCTATAGTAAAAGAAAAAAAAGTAAAGCATGTCTGTTGTTTAATTTACATATTTTCCCACATCTAAGCTGTTTAATTATGGCACTGAATAGCAAAATTCATTATCACATTTAAGTTGTACACACAATTGCTGTGTGTGTGTGTGGGGGGGGGGGGTGTCTACCTTTCAAGTCTATAAGGTTTGAATAAAACAATGCAACCCAAGAGCACAGCATAATCAGTGCAGCAAGCATCTGAAAATACCTTAAAACTGCTTAGGAAGTGGAAACAGTCAACAACATAAGCAAAACGTTACAAAACAGACTGCTTGTGGCATTGTAAAGGAACAGGAATGTAAAGGCTATGAACCAAAGATTAAAGAAGGCAACAAAGCCAATACATGTTGCAGCATATGCTGCTAACTACAAATAAAACATGGCAGGTAAGACAGCAAATACAGAGGAAAAAAAGAGAATACTGCACAGCAAATGTGCATTGCCCTGGACTGATAATACTGGTGCTGATTGTAAAACAGTAACAAGTTGAAAAAACAAGAACTCATGCATGTGTACAAATCGGTCATTCAAATAATCATGAAAGATATTCTTACAATAAATTATTTTATCAAAGACATGCTTGTTTGTTTAATTCATTTAATCGGAAGCCAGGTGAACTTCTGGTCTCTGAATAATCCCTTTGCCCATTGGTTTGGTTACCGTGTATATCTCTGTTACTTATACTGTGTCATAGGGCACTGCCTGGATATGACAAAATGCAAAACACTAATGTTAAGGTGGTTCCTGAAGCAGACTTCAGAGTTGTGGTACTGTATTTTTATCTCTGCTGTTGTAGTCTAGAAGTGAAGTTCTATGCCTTTTTCAAATAGGGCAATTTAGAAATCATTTGTAGAGTAAGCACTGCCCGTGAAACAGCAGCCTTTTTACAAGACTTTTTTGTTAAGAAAGCACACTGCTACTTCTGAGACCAGAATGTATATTTCAGTTTTGGATGTCTCTCAAGCATACATCCCCCTGTGTTTTGGATGGTTTGGGTCTGTTTCAAAGGGATACACTTCTGAGCTTTTAAAGTGCTTGAAACTTGCGTGGTCTGGTGATTAAGACACAACTAAAGGTGTGAAGTTATACAAGATACAACTAAAGGTCTGAAGTTATGTAAGAACAGACACAGACTGCAGAACTTTAAATAATGTCACTAAACCTTCACTCTGTGATTCTCGTAATTTGCTTTTGTTTCCTTTAAAATTGCTGCTTTATAGCTTCCTAAGTATCACACAGTATTCTTTTCTGCAAATCACATTCATCTTATTGGATAAAAGTTTTCTACAGTATATATACTACTACCTAAATAGACAGATTAAATGAAAGTGATCTATGTCTACCTCTTGGATGACCAAAGGCACATAACTGAATCATGCTATTTACTTCTTATTAAGCTTTTTTGTAAACACCTTTATTAAATTATCACAAGACACATGTATATTGATAGGAAAAAAAAACAAAATCATTAACATTTGTCATATCCATGCATAACACTTTATATACAGGCTAATAATTACTCACTCCACCATTACATAAACTGCTGAATTCCTACCTTCCCTTAAACCTCAGTACTCCTGAACATGTATTGTTCCCAAAAATTCCACTTATTTCTAAGTAATTTGCTAATTACCTTTCTTTAAAGATCCAAACTCTTGTTCACTTATCTCCTTTACAGTATTTAATACTTCAATTACACTTGCGTTAGATTTTGATTTCTGTTTAAAATTTGATATTTTGGCAGCCAATAGCATTAAATATAGTAAGACCTTATTAAGGCGTGGCAATTCACATCTTGTGTCCCAGTTCAAAAGAATCCTTCCCTTAGTTGTACAGGAATCTACAGGGAATTTAAAAAAAAATGTATTCTTTTGCCACAGTCCTAAAACCATGTTCCCAGGTTCTTCTATCATTCTCATTACACATATAGCATTTGCAATCTGCTGCAGGAAGAATTTCCTGGAGTCTACCTGGGTTTTAAAAACATCTATACAAACACTTCCATGTAAACATCATAAAACATCTGGACACACTTGAATACTTGGGAGAAAAAGAAGCCCTCCCGTTGCTCCTTTGTAATTGCTTTCCAGTCTCTCTTCCCGATCCTTTTTAACCTCCTCTGAATGATTCTTACATCAATCATACAATATTTGATATTTCCTGCTAATTATCATCTTTTACAGCAGCTTCTATTATAGATTGAACTAAAAACTAAAAAATTTCATATAAAGAAACACCAAAACTAGGAATGCTTTATAAAACCAACACAACTAGAACTACATTTACCTCCACTTAACTCCTCCCATTACTAATTTATGGTGCTCCCAGCATTAATAACCTCCAAGCATCCCAAAAAGCAAAATTTGGAAAATGTCATAATAAAGTTGCTAAATTTACAGCAAATACTCCATTCGAAACCCACCACTGTAGAGCACTAAAAAGCCTAAATTGGTTACAACTATGTTCCCACTCAGTCATTAGGATCCAGTGACTAAAAACTCGCTATCCACAAAACTATCAAATCTGCTGGTCATGGTCTGCACTTGTGCTGCATTACTAAGGCCTGGAACTCCTTACCTGTATCCATCAGGTCAATACCCTTTCTCAAGTCCTTTAAAAACATTCTGAAAGACTTACTAGCCAAAATCTGTCTCTGTTTTTGTTCAACACCAGGATAAACCACATCTCTAAATAAGAACAAGTACCTTATGCCTCCATACTGCCTGCATTCCTCACTTGCTTCTTTACTTCAGTTTCTCTCCGCTGACACTCTAAATATGCCATAACACACTTTTTTCACTTCATATTGCAGTTCTTGTTTGTACTATACTAACTTATCTTTCATTTCTCTAAACTGGCTTTCATTTCTCTAAATATTAAATCGTCATACAAGTTGTATATATTTTTTTTAACAAGTGCGGTCACATTATATCTAATTTGGTATTATTTATACTGTAGATGTTTCTATATTATTTCCGATGACTCTAAAATTGTTCATAACATGTTTTTGTAATACTTTTGAGCATTGCCACCTGGGCAAACAGATATTGTTGTCATAGGTTTACTTCCCTTGCACAAAAACACACTGATTCATATCTATCAAATATGTCAACACTTTTGTCATTCTCACAGCTAGTGTAGATTAATAGTTAGTTCAAAATTGAAATGGGCCTACATAAAGCTGGGTCTAATTACTTGTCATGTCATGCTAGCCTTAAGGGATCTAACTTCTGTAACTCAAGGAAGAAATCATTAAACTGCTCATCCCTCCCCAGGAACCCTCTTCAAGCTTGACTTTGACATCAGAAGAGGTATAAACCACCATATAAATCTGTTAAACATCTTTGCATCAGCATCATAACGGAATGCATCTTTGAAAAGATAGATAGAAACTTCATATGAAAAACTCATTTGACTGAGACGATAAGACTGAAAAGGTTGCTTTGGAGAGCTTTAATACTAAGTATCAGCACACTGATTCTGTGATTAATATCTGTGCCTCATAGCTCCAGCATGTGGGGTTAAGCCTAAAACTACCCACTATTTTAGAGGAATTTGCATGATCTGCCAGTTTCTTGGGTTTTCTCTGGGTACTCTAGTCACCTCCACCTTCCCAAAGTAGCTTGCTAATCAAAAATATCCTTATAAATTGTGTTTACCTTTACCCCTGCTGCCTGGGTCATGACTGAAAAGTAAAATGGTCCCATCCCACTTATCTGGTTAACAAGTAAATAAAATAATTAAACCCATGCTCTCCGTCCAACAGCTAATCCCAGTGAAACAATACACAGACACACACACACAAAACCCCCACTTATTCTGTATTTTTATTATCCACTTTACAATTCAGTATGTTGAAATTCAGCATTGTAAGATTTCAGTATTATGGGTTTCAGTCAAGTGATTTTTCAGTATTTTGAAATTTCAGTCTTATGGTCTCATGGATTCAGTCAAATGCAATTTCTATTACCCGACAGGGATCCA